>NC_090447.1:776379908-776629908 GCF_031143425.1 Pleurodeles waltl | reverse complement strand
TGTAACAAGTAGATACAGCCAACTTTTTGCCAATTGACTACGTCCATCTCTGTTTGACTTCCTTCAGCAAATTGTGCAGCAAACAAATTTGCGTTTCAAATCATTTCTGAGGGAGCAGGGCAGCACTCTAGGGCCCAGTTCTAGGTCAAGCCGGTGGACTCACACTTCGCTGGTGGAGTTGAAGATAGTTTTGGACCTTACGCTCAAAATGGGGTTAGTGCAGAAACCCACCTTGCAGTCATGCTGGACGAGATGCATGGTTTGGGTAACCCCTATTGTCGCACAGGGCCACAACAGGGAAGGGCCCAAATCGTATTGTGGTGACATCAAAATTATCTATCACAAAACAACCTGGTTTTGTAAGGAGGGCACCTGTGTTTTGGGTCCTGGGATCGGCGGCCATATAGGGAAAACTACCAAAGCCAGACATTTCTGAAAACTAGACAATCAGGGGAGACCACAAAACTGTGGCTTGTGTGGATTCCCCAAGGTTTTCTTACTCAGAATACCCTGAAAAGGTGAAACATTCAACAAAATCTCTATTTTTCCTCACATTTCTGTCATGCAAACTACAGGAAAATGCAGGAATCCACATAATTCCTACCACCTGCCGTTTCCCCACTTGTCCTGATAAAAACGCTAACCCACTTGTGTGCCTGTGCCTAGTGCCTGCGTCAGGAGTGGATCACCCCAGGGTCAACACTAGTCCTCATGAAGGACCATTGATCATTGTGTGATCCATTCCTGTCAGTAAGCACAGGAACCCCTGAGGGGCAGCATTTTTAGCAGGACAAGTTGGGGAATGCTGGGTGGTATGCAGTTTGTGGGTCCCTGCATATTCCTGTATTTTATGTTGCAGAAATGCAGGGAAAATATAGCCTCTCATTACAACCCTGGCAGTTGGTGATAAAGTGGTGGTAATACCGCCAATAGGCTGGAGGTAAATACCGCAAATTATGATCATGGCAGAAATAGCTCAGATAGACAGCCACTTTACCACACCAACCACCAGGGCAGAAACAACAGCCACTATGGCGGTAGCCACATACAGCCAGGCGGAAGACAATGTTCCGCCCACCGTATAATGACAATCCAATCCATCACCTTTTCCAGGGCGGTACCAACAACATCCAAAGCCTGGCCGAAACACTGCACAAAGGGGAAACGGCTCACCTTTGGAGACATAGGGAAAGCCGCCATGGAACCCAAGCTGCAGATTTTTCCTATGATCTTCTACATCCTGCTCCACCACAAACACCAACGACGGTGAAGACGACCACGGTGAGTACAGCCACCAAGCACACAGGGAAGGGGGGAGGTAAAAGAGAGTGACACACACACACACATCACCCTCACCCCCAGCACCATACACACAATCAAATGCAGTAAGAAAACATATATACCCTGTACCCATCAGGAATAATGCAAGGACAACACAAGTAGATGAAAGTGAGTGTAATAATATAAATACATCAAAAATACATACATCCAATCTAAAAGTATATATATATGTACAAATCAAGGGACACTGCCCAGTCCTCAATGTGCGTGGGCCACAAGGCCACATGACAAAGTCCAAGGCCCCACTTCTCTCCTGCAATAACATGGAGAGAACACTGCAGGGGCATCAGTTTGAAAATAGGCAGGTACCACAGGGGGACGAGGAACTGGGGGCACCTCATCCGGCAGATGGAACAACACCACTGGTCCTGGAAGGGCCACCATGTCTTGTGCTTGGTCCTGGGGAGTGCAAGGCCACAGTCTCTCAAGTGGGTGACTTGCCCACATGCTCTGGAGGGGGCAATATGCCCTGTGCTTGACCCTGGGGAGTGCAAGGCCAAAGTCTCTCAAGTGGGTGACTTGCTCACATGCTCTGGAGGAGGCAACATGTCCTGTGCTTGGTCCTGGGGAGGATGGGGTGAGTGGGTGGCTTCCCCACTGCTTCTGGAGGGGGCATCATGTCCTGTGATCTTTGTTCGGGGGAGGATGGGGTGAGTGGGTGGCTTCTCCATTGGTTCTGGAGGGGGCATCGTGCCCTCTGATCTTCATCCTGGGGAGGATGGGGTGAGTGGGTGTCATACCCACTGGTTCTGGAGGGGGCAACATGCCCTGTGCTTCTGATCCTGGGGAGTGCAAGGTCACAGTCTCTCAGGTGGCAATCATGCAGGGGGCAGGCCGCACAACAGCCCATGGAGGCAGGCCTACAGAATGTCCGCCAGCGGTGAGGGCTGCTCAGTGGTGGCAGTGGTGCTGGTGCTGCTGCTGCTGGTGGGTGTGGGGGGAAGTTCCAGCCCATTCCCTGCAGCCTCGGACGGCTGCCCACTGGTGCTGCTGCTGCTGCTGGTGGTGGGGAGAAGCTCCAGTCCATCCCCTGCAGCCTCGGACGGCTGCCCACTGGTGCTGCTGCTGGTGATGGTGCTGGGGGAAGCTCTAGCCCATCTCCTCCAGCCTCGGACGGCTGCCCACTGGTGCTGCTTCTGGTGCTGTTTATGGTGGTGATGGGGAAGCTGCAGCCCATCCCCTGCAGCCTCGGATGGCTGCCCACTGCTGACGGCAGTGCCGGTGGTGAGTGGAAGCTCCAGCCCATCCCCTGCAGCCTCAGATGGCTGCCCACTGCTGGTGTTGGTGCTGCTGGTGGTGGTGGGGGGGAGCTCCAGCCCATCCCCTGCAGGCTCGGACGGCTTCCCACTGCTGGTGGCGGTGCTGCTGGTGCTAGTGGTGGTGGTGGTGGTGGTGGCTGGAAGCTCCAGCCCATCCCCTGCAGCCTGGGATAGCTGCACAACTATGGTTGGTGGTGGGGGCTCCGACTGAGTCCCTGCGCCAGACCCCTTGTCCTTCCTGCCTGCTGGTACAGGTCCCCGGCCCTTCCTGGCTGCAGCTGGGGATGGCTCCTTGCTCTTCAGAGCAGCAGCTGGTGCAGGTCCCTTCCCTTCCCTGCATCAGCTGGGGATGGCTCCTTGCCCATCCTGGAAGCAGTTGGACATGGCTCCTTGCCCTTCCTAGCAGCAGCTGGGGATGGCTCCTTGCCCTTCCAGTCAGCATTTGGGGCAGGCACTCTTTCCGTGAGGCTGCCTGGTGACCTGGATCCTTTACCATCACGAGTTGCTGTGGACACTACTGGGCCCGTGGACTAGGTGGCTGAGATGCTTGCCTGAGTTTTACCCACCCTGGCCAGACGTGAAGGATGGGGGGTACATCAATGGTGGAGAGGAATAACTTCTTACTGATGTTGGGGGAGAAATAGGGAGAAGGTTTGGGAGTGGAGGAAGAGGGAGTGGTTGTAGGAGGTGTCTGTCTGCTATTTTTGGGTGCAGGTGCATGGGCTGGATGCTGTTGTGAGGTGGATGGCTATTGGGTGTCTGAGTGCTTGCGTTTGTGTACCCTGGGAGGGGGTACAGGACTATCCTATGTGCACATTACTGTACAGTTGAATTGCAATGTTTGAACCTTGTTAAACGAATACATACTTAAATCATTTGACATATTCCATACTTGTTTATTGCAGTGCTAAAAAGAAAAAGGGGAAGTGAAATGGGCTGTGGTGATGATGGAGGAAAGTCCAGGGTATTGTTCCAGTCTATTTGTAGCACAGGTGCATTGTCCAAGGGGGCATAGGAAGGGGAGCATGGTGACAGAGTGTGACACAAGGGTGACAATCAGGAGAGTCTTATTGCCTGGCGGGGTCTTGGCAATAGTCTCTGGCTCCTGCCTGGATCGCAGGGAACGTTTGCGGGGTGGTTCTCCTTCTGCAGGGGGAGGGGTGCTGGTGGCCAGTTGGTCCTGTGGCAGGGTCCCCGTCCACTAGCAGCAGCGAAGGTGGAAGGTTGTTCAGTTGTCTGGCTAGTGGCAGGGGCCTGCTGTTGTAAGACTGCCTCCCTCATAATGTTGGCCATGTCTGCCAGCACCCCTGCACTGGAGACCAGGGTGTTGTTAATGGCCTTCAAGTCCTCCCTGATCCCCTGGTACTGTCCATCCTGCAGCTGCCTGTTCTGCACGTTGTCCAGGATCTGGCCCAGCGTATCCTGGGAATGTTTGTATGCTCCCAGGATGTCAGTGAGTGCCTCCTGGAGAGTCGGTTCCCTGGGCCTGTCCTCCCGCTGGCGCACAGCAGTCCTCCCAGCTTCCCTTTTGTTCTGGCCTCTGTCTCCTAAACCGTGTGCCCACTGATCCCAGGTCCCTGGTTGTCTTAGGGCGAGGTGTGCCCTGGGGTCCCTGTAGTGGTGGACACACTGCTGATCTGCGTGTCCTGGGGACAGAGGTATGGGTACGCTGGGTGGGTGCTGTGGTGGTGTTTCCAGATGGGGGAGGCTCTGTGGTGGTGTGTGACTGTGCCTGGGTAACTGACTTTCCCAAGGTCCCTGATGGGCCAGGTTGGTCATCCAGATCCAGGTGAGCTGAGTCGCTGACATCACTGTGGGCCTCTTCTGTGGGGGGACTGGCTAGTGCTGGCACCTCTTCTCCGGTGACATTGGCTGGGATACCTGTGGGGATGTAACTGCAGTGTTATTGTTTCTGTGTGTGACATTTTGTGCATGGGTGGGTTGCCCTCTTTGGTTATATTTGCCCTGGCAGCTTTAATGTGTGTGAGTTGGTATGTGGTGGGCTAGCTGATTCTCTCCAGTGTGCATGCTTTAGTGATAAGTGTCCATGCAGGGCTGTGAGTGGTGTCCATGCATTGGTGGTGCATGCAGGGCTTGGCATTGGGATGTGTGCGTTGTGATGGTGGGGTGTGTGGGATGGAGTAGAGTGATGGGCGTGAGTGTGGGGGTATGTGATGGAATACAGGTAGGAGGGTGATAGTAGTAAAGAGTTGACTTACCAGAGTCCAGTCCTCCTGCTACTCCTGTGAGGCCCTCAGGATGCATGATTGCCAAGACTTACTCCTCCCATGTTGTTAGTTGTGGGGGAGGAGGTGGGGGTCCACCGTCAGTCCTCTGTACAGCGAGTTGGTGTCTTGCTGCAATGGAACGCACCTTCCCCTGTAAGTCGTTCCACCTCTTCCTGATGTCGTCCCTTGTTGTGGGGTGCTGTCCCACGTCGTTAACCCTGTCCACAATCATCTGCCATAGCTCCATCTTCCTAGCAATGGATATCTGCTGCACCTGTGCTCCAAGTAGCTGTGGCTCTACCCGGATGATTTCCTCCACCATGACCCTTAGCTCCTCCTCAGAGAATCTGGGGTGTTGTTGTGGTGCCATGGGTGTTGTGTGGGTAGGGTGGATGACAGTGTGTAGAGTGATGTGTTGGGGTGTGTGGGTGGTGTGTAGGTGATGGTGGTGTTTGGCTCTGGTCTTGTCTGTGGTTGTGGTGTCTGTCTCGTGCCAATAATTTGTAATGGTAAAGGGTTGTGGGTAATGTGGGTGTGTGTTTTATATTTGTGTGGGTATGTGGGTGTATGTATGGGTGTCAGCTGTGTGTAGTTTGAATTGTTCAATGTGGTGTTGATTTGTTTGAGTGTGTGTATTTTGAGCGTGGCATTACGTACCGCCAATGGTTTACCGCCATCGACTGTCCGCCATGGTGATTTGTGGGTCATAATGTGGTAGGTGTAGTTCTGTTAGCGTAAGGGTGTGGGTTTTGATACTGCCAGTTTATCACTGACTTTTGGTGTGGCAGAGTTATGTCTGTGGCTGCATAGTGACGGATTGGTGTGTGTGTGTCATAATATGGTGAACAGATATCCGCTGCGGTGGTGGTATGTTGGCGGCAGTCAGCATGGCGGTAAGTGGGATTTACAGCCAATTTCGTAATGAGGGCCATAGTGTTTTTACTCAATGGCTTATCTTTGCAGGGCATTCTGGGGAAAAAAACCTTTGGGAAATCTTCACAACCGATACCTTCCTGGACTCCCCTTGATGTCTATTTTTCAGAAATGTCTGGGTTTGATAGATTTCCCTAAATGGTTCCCTGTTGCAGGACTAATTAGTACACTAAGCTTAGTGATCATTGTCACCGCAATACATTTTTGGACCTTCCCTGTTGAGAGTACTTGTCCCACCCACACAAGTGAGGTACCATTTTTATCAGGGGGGACCTGGGGAAATACTGGGTGGAAGAAAGTTTGTTATTCCCCTCAGATTCCAGAACTTTGCAGCACAAAAATGAGAGGAAAAAGTGTTTTTTGCCAAAATTTGATGTTTGCAAAGGATTCTGGGTAACAGAACCTGTGGAGAGCCCCACAATTCACCCCATTCTGTATTGCCCTAGGTGTCAAGTTTTGAAAAATGTGCGGGTTTGGTAGGTTTCCCTAAGTGCCGGCTGAGCTAGAGGCCAAAATCCACAGCTAAGCACTTTGCTAAAAACACGCCTGTTTTCATTAGAAAAATGTGATTTGTCCACGTTATGTTTTGGGGCATTTTCTATTGGGGCACTAGGCCTACCCAGTCCAAGTGGGGAACCATTTTTATCGGAATACTCAGTGAAATGTGGGTAGAGTGAAGTTTGTGGTCCCTCTCACATTCCGGAGCTTTGCAGCACCGAAATATGAGGAAAAAGTGTTTTTAGCCCAATTTGGAGGTTGGCTAAGGATTCTTGGTAACAGAACACGGTAAGAACCTCACAAGTCACCCCATCCTGGATTTTCCTTGGTGTCTACTTTCTAAACATGTACAGGTTTGGTAGTTTCCCTAGGTGTCGGCTGAGCCAGAGGCCAAAATCCACAGCCATTTCCTGTCACGGGCACTAGGCTTCCACACACAAGTGAGGTACCATTTTTATCGTGAGACTTGGGGAAATGCTGGGTGAAAGGAAGTTTGTGGCTCCCCTCAGATCCCAGCATTTTGTAGCACCGAAATATGAGGGAGAGTATTTTTTTGCCACATTTTAAGGTTTGCAAAGGATTCTGGGTAACAGAACCTGGTGAGAGCCCCACAAGTCACCCCATCCTTGATTTCCCTGGGTGAAGTTTTAGAAAATGTACAGGTTTGTTAGATTTCCCTAAGTGCTGGCTGAGCTAAAGCCCAAAATCCACCGCTAGGCACTTTACAAACAGTTTTCAATGGAAAAAAGTGATGTGTCCATGTTGCGTTTGGGGCCTTTTCTGTTGCGGGAACTAGGCCTACCCACACAGGTGAGGTACCATTTTCATCGGGAGACTGGGGAATACTGAATAGAAGAATACGTGTTATTGCCAATTGTCTTCCTCTATATTTTTGCCTTCCAAATGTAAGACAATGTGTAAGAAAAAAAGTCATTTTGTGAAACGCCCTGTAATCCACATGCTAGTATGGGGATCCCCAAATTCAGAGATGTACAAATATTCACTGCTTCTAAACTTCTTATCTTGTGCCCATTTTGGAAATACATAGGTTTCCTTGATACCTATTTTTCACTCCTTATATTTTACCAAATGAATTGCTGTATACCCAGTATACAATGAAAACCCATTGCAAGGTGCAGATCATTTATTGGCTCTGGGTACCTTGGGTTCCCGATGAACCTACAAGCCCTATATATCACCACAACCAGAAGGGCTCAGTAGACATAACTGTATATTACTTTTAAAAATCTGCCATAGTTGGAAAAAGTCACAGCAGAAAGCACAGACAGAAATGGCTGTTTTTTTCAACTCAGTTTCAATCATTTTTTATTTCAATAGTTTTGTCTTTCTATAGGAAAACCTTTAAGGATTTACCAAAATTAGCTCTTGCTGCATTCAGAAGTTTGTCTACAATTCAGAAATGTTTAGCTGTCCGGGGTCCAATATTGGTTTCATACCCATTTCTGTCACTAACTAGAAGGCGGCTGAGTGCACAAAAAAAGGGTATGTCCCAGTAGAATGGCAAAACTGTGTTGAAAATGTGTTTTTCGGATTCAAGTCTGTCTGTTCCTGAAAGCTAGGAAGATGGTGATTTTATCACCGCAAACCCTTTTCTGATCCCATTTGCAGGGAAAAAACAGATGCTTTCTTCTGCAGCACTTTTTTCCCATTTTTCACACCCCCCCCCGAAATTGTAGCTGTATTTTGTCTGATTTCTTGGTCTCCTCCAGGGGAACCTACACAATCTGGGTACCCTTAGAATCTCCAGGATGTTGGAAAAAAAGGATGCAAATTAGGTGTGGATAGCATATGTGAACAAAACATTATCTGGCATAAGCGCGAACTGCCCCAAATAGCCAAAGAAAGGCTCAACACTGGTTGGCGGAAGGATCAGCAGCTAAGGGGTTAATAAAATGCTAATAAAAACTTGATAAGATTAATGCCTTGCATTATGAAAACTTCCACCTGCACAGCCTGAAAGACAATTTGCGTTATAGACAGTTCTTAAGAATTCAACGCAATTGCATGCAAGAAATTATTATTTTCATCTTGCAACCGTTCTCTCAGACAAACTCAAGGAAAGAGGGTATCCTAAAAAAAAAATCACAAAACATCAATTTAGAGGGCATGGTTTACCCCAAGAGAAAGTCTCCTTGAGAAAAGATAAAAGTCTTTGCCAGAACAACTTGTTTGTGTTTTCACATACTGCCCTCAAACTATTTTTCTCAAAAGAATCATAGTGAAAAACTGGCATTCGTTATCAAGACTGGATGGCACATTGGAGTGACCTTTGCTCGCAATTAAAAAAAATTAAAGCATTGGAAAACACCTTGTATCAGCATATAGAAGTTACTTTCTTTGAAAGAGCACCACAAATGTGGGACATGCACTATATTTGACCAGTCAATGTGGGGTTCGCAGGTTCAACTGGATAATATCAAATTGAAACGTGTGGCTTTCTCAAACTGCAAAATGAAGAATGTCATGGATGGCATTTTGTGCCCATGTCAAAAGTTATAACCTGGGAAGACACACCAGAATTATTCAACATGACTCAAGAAATCACCAAAAGTGATCTCAGTACCATTAGTTAATCGTTTTGAAGAAAAAAAATACAGAAAATGATATGAAGTAGACGGTCCCCGCAGTGATCTAACAAAACCCCAGATAAGGGGACCTTGAAAGATACTTTGTTCAAACAGAAGCTTAATTGATTCTGCAATTTAATATAGCAATATGCTGATTAAACAAGATGTAGGAATTACAGAATTTATTAAACTAATTTTATGGCAACACCGGGGGCTCGTATCTTTAATTTTAACAGCAACAGTCAAGATAACAGTGTGAACCACAAATCACAAGAGGCTATACAAAAGCATCCAATGGGGAGAAAAAAACAGAACAATTGTATTGGCCAACAGCATGGCGAACATATGTATAATACTTAACTTGACTGCGAACAGTCCTTTTTCTTGCTGCACACACTCAAGATAACCATTATACTTTGTCATTGTGCTTTATCTTTAAATGTATTTACTAGTTTCAAGTTTATTACATTATTTTATTTTATTTTATTTTGCATTACACATGTGCTTTTTCAACTTACTCGCCCTTGCCTGCTTCCAGCCGGCACTTTGCCGCATTGTGCTTGAGCGCTGCTTCCCATGCTCTGTACAAGAAGTGGACCACATCCTCCATTTTCATGATGCAGTCTGTATGCTATTTCAGTCAGAAAAGCCTATCAGCTTTCAGTTTTGCTGCCTTTTCCTCTCCCTGGCATTCTTTTTCTTCACTCCGGTGAGGCTTCTGAGTCACGCTGCTGAGGCCCTTCATTTTCTTACTGCCTCTGCTTGTTTCCCTGCTCAAAGATGGAGCTCTTCCTTGGTTGGCCCTTTTATTTGACTCCACATACCCCTTTTTCCTCACTTACCTAATTTACTCCCACTGTACACACCCTCTTGGTTCCCTTCCTTTTTAACCCTTTTTAGCTGGTTTTACAGCAAACATGGTCATGGAATTGAACAATTCTACTCTCATGCATCATGGGGATGAGGAACAAGTAATTATAAATGTCACGCTAAATGACTTTATAAAGTCTTCGGTGTCACCGGCTGTTGCAGCCTCAACGGACAAAATGACCGAAAATATTGAAAGCTCCATCATTAACCTTGTGATTAAGACTCTTCTGGCCCATTCTGCAGGAGAATGCAAAAAGCACAAAGCAATGGGTTATCCAGTGCCATCCTACCCAAACCCATGCCAAAAGCCAACACTGCCGCAGGTGGACAGTGAAGTTCCCTCACACTTGACAGAGGACGCAGTTCCTCAAAGGCCTCCTTATAAGGAAGGGAATAATACTACAGATACAGATAATGGTAGCAAGGTTGTTGGGTTGCACTGCAGATAAATTTAAAATAAAAATGAAACACACTAAAGTGATGTCATCTCCCGTTTTGTTTTCGTTGAGTCTGACAAGGAAGATACAGGGGACGCTGACTCCCTTTTGGGCCCTCCTCTCAAAAAAGCTAAACTTTTGTCTGCTTCTAATGACCCTTTAGCAGCTAATACAGTCCTGAACATGGAGAGCTCTCCTATGTCTAACCCATTGTTAATACACCACCCTAACTCCACTGAATGATTTCCAGCAGACCATGTGAATTAATACATCACCTCATGACTCCGTTCACCTTTGGACAAATCAACCAGGGCCAAACTTAAATCTGAATGTCCTCATGCATCCTTACCTTCCAAAATGTTCCTTACCCTTACCATAGCCCCTTTTATGACACACATTTTTCTAAAAATTCGGGAACGAGTGACAAGTTATGGACTACATATCAGGGCAAATGACTTGACATTGTAGGCCACAGCTCTCTCATTTTCGATCTTGCAAAAGTTGCCAGACCAGACGGTTCTTCTATTAATCCGGAATCGCTATCTCTTTGGGTAAAAAAAAAAAAAGGTATGTTGTTGAAACTAGACCCTAAACTTGTAACCCTGGCAGACATGGACGCAGGTATCAAAGCTGAAGGGCTTCTTTTTTTGTGATTCCTTCATGAAGGAACTGCTAAATACATCTTCATGTTTGCTTCCTTGGACAAGGCACAACAGTCTTTAAAGAACGTATTTACACCACATGTTTTTGCCAGGGCCGGTAGAGGCAGGAGCCACTTTACCAGCCACAATTTGCAACATCTAGGATCCAGAGGCTCCTATAACACCACCTCCCCAGAATACAAAACACAATTTTATCCTCAATGTAGCAGAGGGTTTCAGTGGTCAGGGACAGAGGATTTCTTGATGCTATCCACAAACAAGTAAGTCCTGCTTTTGGCCTTCCTTCCGTAGGAAGCTGTCTTTGTTTATTTCTTTCAAAATATCAATCCATAACATTAGACCCTTGGGTACTAAGTACAGTTTAAGGTCATACCATCAAACTTTACTAAATTTCTTTGCAAGAGTTTCTTCTTCCACCAAATTTTCCACAGAAAGGTCCAACCTCATTTCTTTAGGAATAGAAGCTCTCTCAATCAAACAAGCAACTCAAATTACTTCTCCCGACCCTTCAGGCTTTTTCAGCTCCCTCTTTTTAGTTTGGAAGAAAAACAAAAAAATGAGACTGGAGATCAACCTCAAACATTTCAATCAATTTGGAGTTTACCGTCACTTCAAAATGGAAACCATTCTCCATCTCAGAGACACTCTTCAACAACATGATTAGGTGGTTCGTCTGAACCTCCAAGACACTTATCTATCCATAACCATTCTCCCAGAACAACAGACGTTTCTACAATTACAATGGCAGAACCAGACATTTTTCTTCACTTCCATTTCGGTCTTTTATCAGCCTCTCAGTGTTTTACCAAACTAGTGAAACCAGTGGTTGCCTTTTCCAGATCCCAAGGCATCAGATTAATAATATATCTAGATGACATTCTCCTAATGAGTCAATGTATTCACTCTCTTTAATCACAGATTCAAACTATATGCTCTTTTCCCTCCGATCTGGGTTTTTTCATCAAGAAGGAAAAATCCTTTCTCCTCCCTTCAAAACAAATAAAATTTCTAGGATTTCTAATAGATTCCTCTTCCACCACTCTTCCTTTACCTTCTTCAAAAATAAAGACTATAAATTCAGAGATCATTCAGAGTATCTTCAGCTCTAACATATTTCTCAGTGCTCTAGCAGGGATAGTGGGCTAATCTCCTCCTCCATTCAAGCAATATTTCCTGGCCCTATACACTATCTCACCTTTCAAAGACAAAAAAATCTGCCATTTACTAAAAGGCCTAATGTGTTCAGACTCCATAAGCTCAGACACAAAATACCAATTAGAACTCCAATGATGGATAGACCATTTAGATTCTTAAAATGGCAGGACTATCTTCGCATAATCCACAGATCTTGTTTTAGAATCAGATGGAAGCCTGGCGGGTTGGGGCACACGTTGTGGACAAATCGCGACTGGAGGGACATGATCTTCAGAGGAGCCCAACTTGCACATCAACTGTTTAGGGAAGCTTGCAGGCTCCTTTGCAATCAAACGCCTTGCAAAAAACAAGATTGCCCATTCCATTCTTCTTTACATGGATAACGTATCTTCTGTCAGATACATTAATCATTTAGGGGACACAAAATCCAAACCTTTGGCAGAACTAGCAAAAAGACTCTGGGAGTTCTGCCTTCTCAACAAAATCTCCTTAAGAGCAGAATACTTTGCAGGATCACAAAATTCTGTAGCAAAGTGGCACTCTTGTTATGTCATAGATTAAAGTGACTGGAAACTTCATCCCTCTCTGTTCATATCTCTTCTTCACAAGAGAGGCCCTTTCCAAATAGACATTTCCACTTCCAGACTCAATCATCAATTGCCTTCTTTTTTCAGTTGGTGCCCAGATCCATTAACTTTGGCCTCAGATGCCTTTTCTCAGGTTCGGTCCCATATGATGAACTGTGCATTTCCACCTTTCATCCTGATAAACAGAGTGTTAGCTCAAGTCAGACGTCAAAAAAGCAACCCTTGTCCTAGCCGTTCCCATTTTGCATGCTCAAGTTTAGTTCCTGTCTCTTCTGGAACTGATCATGGATTTTTCTCCCTTCTTTTCCCTCTTCTCTTCTAGGCTCATCAGGAAAGCCCCATCATCTAGTACTGGACAATTTTCACGTGTTATCAGCATGGAAGGTGATAGGTCTTTTGAATTTTCTCCATTCATTTCACCAGAACCTTCAAACTATATCGACAAATCTTGGGACCCTGGCACACCCAAATGTAAGAAATCAACTTGGGCTCCTTGGTCAAGCTGGTGTATGGAAAATCACATCAATCCCTTTTAAGCAGATATTGTTTAGGTTATTAATTTCTTGTGGCAGAAGCCATTAAAGGAAAAATGTATTGTAACATAAATCTCTACAGATCCGCCATTTCTATCAACCATTCTAATGTCAATGGAAAATCAGTTGGTGAACACCCATTTGTCTGTTGTCTGTTGAAGGGAGTAAGAATTTCTAATCCTCCTATTCCAAAATACAGTTCATTATGAGATGTAAAGATTGTTATGAACTTGTTCCTGTCATGGCCGGATAATGATGCATTACCTCGTAAAATGTTGTTAGCTAAACTTACCATGTTGTTGTGTCTTTTTTCTACTAAACGTCTATCAGATGTTAGAGCATTAGATATTACCTCTAGACAATTTACCCCTACAGGTATTCTGTTTCCTATGCATAAACAGACAAAAACTAGTTTGAACTCTGTTTTTTATCCATATTTCCCTGACCATCTCGAACTTTGTGTGGCCCAATGTCTCAAAGTATATGAACATCTTACAGTTGATCTCAAAACCTCCTCTGACACCCAACTTCTCATTTCATTCAGGAAATCCCAAAAGTCTGTTTCTTCTCCTACCCTTGCTCACTGGGTTAAATGGGGTATGCCCCTGGCAGGTATTGATACTTCCTGTTTTGGAGCACAGTCAGCCAGAGGAGCTATGGCTTCCAAAGCTTTTGGGGCTGGCTCCCGTCTGGAGGATATTCTGAGATCAGCTGATTGGTCCAATGACTCTGTTTTCCGAACTTTTTATTGTAAACCAATTCTTATTGCTTCTTCTGTGTAGTTGATATGCTTTAAAATAAGCATACTATGAGCCTACAGCCTTGCCCTAAAATGTAGATTTTCCTAGTATATTATGAAGGAAAGTTTTAATTTTATTAAAGGCATGGATGCAAGCACTATCCCACCTCAACATGCTTTATAATTTTCTTTGTTTTTTTCCCCCCACTTTGACAGATACTCCAGTGCAATCAACTTCTTCTTAACATTCCAGCTTCCTGTCATGGAACGCCAAGTTGTTCTTCTCCACTGCATTCCTTGTTGATCCTTTGGATTTTCTTCCTCCTTTTCTACTGCAAGGTTTAACGTTTATGAACTTTTGTCAAGATTTGTCTGCATTATCTTTAGCCATTTCGATTGTTTCAGCTATTTTTCTTCTATTTAATGTTTATTTCTGACCACTCCACAAGAAAAGAGGATTGTTCGCATTATACATATGTTTGTCATGCCATTGGTCAATACTATTGTTATTGTTTTCTTCCGATCGGCTACTTTTTGTATAGCCTCTTGGAATTTCTAGTTCACACTGTTATCTTGACCGCTGCTGTTAAAATGAAAGCAAGATCAGAAGGCATAATATTTACCTACGTCTCTTTAATAAAATTAAGACTTTCCTTCTCAATATACTTGAAAAATCTACATTTTCCATATGATTCATTGGTGACCGTGAATGGGGGTGAAATCTTTGTGGCAGAAGAGTATCCGGTTATGGTGAAGTACTTCATGACGATTATAAAGAAGGAACTACAATAACCAAGGTGCTGCAGTTATAAACAGAACATGTCAAACACTTCCAGACATGCCCTCATCAACGGGAAGTGAATCACACAGATGTAGTGCGTCAGGAGTACAAACAAATTTGAAAAGGGCGACCACATTTAGACGCTGTCGCATGCACCTTTTTTGTGTCAACATACTGTTTCATTACAAGCCGGCAAGTTTTGATTGCAACCATGTTATAGATTGAAATGCTACATTTGCAAAGTTCAGAAGGTTCTGGAGGCTAGCCAATGCTTCAAACATTGCTTGTGCAAATAGAGCAGTTAGTGTCCAAACGTTTAAGTGAAAGAAAACTTAGAGTAAGCACTGGAATGGGAATATTATCAATAACCAAGTAACACATTACTAGTTGGTTAATGCCATTCTAGGTTTCTTTCCAACTAATGAGACGACAACAAAGACACAGAGAAGCAATCTCCAGTGAACCCAAGTGGATACGGGTGAACACAGCAGAAAATACCATATTAAAATTCTCAGGTACCATCAAAACACATGAAAAACTAAGCTATTGACTAGTAGTAACGCTGTAAATCAAGGAAACAGTTAGCTTTATAGAAACCAAAGAAAAAAATTTGCGTTTTTTTTCTTTGACAACAAGGAATGAAAAAGAAAAGGCCACTGCTATTGCTGAAAATGGAAGCTTGTCTAAGAACAACGTGAATAAAATTAAATGAAGGTGCGATAACCACTCTAGTCTTCTCGCAGTAGGTTATCATCGCATACGTCCAGATGTAAGTCACAGTTTCAATCAAATAAAATGTTAATGAAAAAAGTGAAACCCTATAAAAGGTCAGACAAGTAGTCTGAGATCTTTTTGCCTCAATGTTTAACTGCAGGCTAATGAATAATTGGACTTAATTGGAACACAAAGTCAAAAAAACGAGCTATTTGGAGGAGTCAAAAATGTAACTAGATTTGACAATTCCCACATCGATTGATTAATGTATAACATGGCACTGGCATTTTAATGTTTTATTCTTCCACAGTTGTGCCCACTTATTAGCCCTGAGGAGACCCTAGAATCACAGGGTTCAGAATTCGTTTACAAAATGCATTAGGGAGTTGGAAGATTTGTTCTCTTTTTTGTTCTCTTTGTCTAATGGAAACCTTACAAAGTTAAGGTGCCGAGTTCCGCTTGAACCAGCACGTAGCTACAACCCCTGTGTATGCTAGGGGATTACGAAACGTTAGATAATTATATCACTCCGAGGCCCATATTTAAGAAAAATGATGCACAACTGCACAAACTCAGTTGTGCATCACAAAAATTACTGCGAGCAAAAGCCATTCCCTAGCACCAACTGTGCACCATATTTATAAAATGATGCATGATAGCGCTAAGGAATTGTTAGCGTAAAAAAAATGATGCTAACCACTGCGATATGCCGTAAGTAAAAACTACGCTAATTCTGCAAAAGTGGTGTTAGAACGTTTTGTGGCACATTTGTTTGATGCAAAACTGGTTAGCTCTATATTTAACAGCATTAGCATTAAAAAACGCATAGGCAACAAAAAAAATTGGGGAGACAAGAGGGAGAATGCAGGCCAGGAGAGACCCCAGGGAGATCCCAATCAGCCAGGTACCAGCCAGGAGGGTCCAGCAAAGTCCCAGGAGAAACAGAAGAGGAAGCGTAAGTGTCACTTTAGTGAGGAGGAGAATGAAATCTTGGTCAGAGAGGTGATATAACACCAACACCAGCACCTTGTCGCCTCCAAGTTGCCAATAGGTGGGAGAGAGGCTATATGGCAGGCAATAGTAGATAAAGTCAAGAGCATGGCAGAGGAGAAGAAGACTGTCACTTATTGCAAGAAGCACTGGCACGATTGCAAGTGCAGAACTAAGGAGAAACTTGCCAGGAACTGAAAGGCAGAACTGCAGTCTGGAGGTGGAAGTCCTGTACCCCAGGAGGACCTGGATGAGCTGGAGGAGATGGCGGCAGCAGTCGTCTTGGAGGAACTGGTCACTGGAATCGAAGGACAGGACAGCACAGACTACCAAGAACTACCACAAGTGCAGGGTAGGCTGCAGGGGGGACTATTTGGAATCTCACAAATGGCAGAAGGGGAGGCACTCAATGCATGCAAAAGGGTCACATTGGGACACATAGGACCAGAATCAAAAGGCCACATTTCCACCCAAGCCTCACTTTTAATGTCGCTCTGGTGGCGCTATGCACTCCCACATTTACACAATGTGGTCTTAAGCCACTTCTTGTGGCTTAACACCACCTTGTAAATATGACCCCTACACATGCAGCACTTGGCCTGGGAGGGACATGAAATCAGTGTGGCTGTCGCTGTGCCACAACAACACCCATTGCATATTGTTGTTGCACCAGATCCAAGACAACATGTTTACCAGAGACTGTGACTAAACTCAACACCACCCCAGGGATGGTGTCAGGATGGCACAACAAGGCAAAATGCTTTCCATCCTCCTCATGTCATTGCCCTTCTCATGTGTGCTG
The DNA here is from genome assembly GCF_031143425.1 of Pleurodeles waltl. Taxonomy (NCBI): domain Eukaryota; kingdom Metazoa; phylum Chordata; class Amphibia; order Caudata; family Salamandridae; genus Pleurodeles; species Pleurodeles waltl. Next base: position 776,612,791 of record NC_090447.1, on the reverse strand, counting down.
CATCCTGCAGCACACATAGAAATGCCAATTTGCCATAATAGATTGTTTAAGTGCAGGAAGGGACACCTTCCTGCATTTAAACAGTCTATCCCCTCAATGCAGGCACCCTAACACTATGCGTTGGTGCAGGGAGAACATATCTGAAAAGGCGCTGGGGGAAACGCAGGGGTGTGCCGTATTCCAGAAAATGCGGTGCATCCCTGCATTTAAAAATTGGAGCAGCGTGGTGCAACTATTATTGCCGCTGCACCGAGCTGCACACCTTAAGAAAAAATCAGGGCCTCAGTGTGCCACATGTGGAATGCAACCCGCACAGGGTGGCCCAACAGCAACTCTCCCACACCTCCATGCGCAAATTGGGAATGGGCACAAAAGTGAACTCATACAACATATGGGGCATGTCTGTGATCATCATTTGTGCTGCTGTACAAAATAGCTTCAATTTCACCATGTAACAAGGTTGACTGTGTTGTGTGAATGTTTGGTGTTGTGCATAAAGGGACACCTTCATGCTTTAGAACTGGTACAAGTAGCATCAATATTGCACTACAGGCACAATGTTACTAGCCCGTAATGCAACTGTACCATTATATAAATAGTTGCAGGTGGATCCATGCTGCCCATTCCCCTCGAGCCACATTAACAAAGTCTCATAATGCATCGGTTGATCCTTACATCAACATATGCCTGTGGCCGATATGTTGTATGCAAGGAAATGTCCCTAATGTAGGGAAAGGTGAACTAATGGGGCTGACAATCCATAATGGTTGCACTGTGCCATCCAATTAGCACATGTGTGGGACAGATGACAAAGTAACACTAGAATTGTAAGCAGTGGACCTCCCTGTGCTTTTCTGCACTAGTGCCATCATTCATGGTGCCAATGTAGTAAAGCACCAAAGGAGTGACAATCCACATTACACTACTGTGGGAATGTCCACCATGGTAAATAGGAAGGTAAATGACGTGCTACGATGGTGTCAGTGGCTGGGGTAGGGGCCTGCAAGGAATATGGTTGTGTGCGATCAATGAACAAAATTACCTTGAAAGGTTGCCCCACTTGCAATGCACAATGCAACACATAATTAACAACTGCAACCTGGGGTCTCTAACATGTCACTTAGCCTCCAGTAACAAGTAAATGATAAGCCATGTCAACAGTCACTACAGTCAAATATTGACATTTCTTATCTCATTGCAGAGGATGATGCCTTGCCTCCTGCCGACCGGCCTGTCCTGGATTTTAAAGATGACATGGATGACCAGCTGCCGACCACCATTGAAGAGACTTACCAGGATGTCCTAGGTACCTTCCAGATGCCACCTCCAGTTTCAGGGAGGACACACAACTTTGTGGGGTCTCCATATGAACCACCCAACTGCCAACACACAGCACCAACCAGTCCTGCCACAACCCTGGACTACGAGGACTCAGACATCACCTTTCAGATGACAATGGTAGGTGTCCAGCTGGAGCTGGCCAAACAGGTGTGGGTGGGGATAGAGACCATAGCAGGCAGCCTAGAGGTGCCTCAGTCCAAATAGGGACAACTCAGTTGCCATCAGAGGCACCCACTCCCCGGTACATGGACTCCAACAGTCCCTGGCTGACATAGCTGTTGTCATGAGGCAGAGGCCACAACAATTGCCCTCCTAAAGTGGCAGCAGCATGATACATAACCGGCTGGGGGCTATACAAAATACTCTGCAGTCCATACAGTGGGAAGTGGCCTCCCTCAGGGGAAACATGGCTGCCTACCACTGTGATGTTTCTACGGTGTTGAGAAATCAGCAGTTCCTCCTTGCTGCAGTGATGCCTTATGTGTTCCCAAAAATGACAGTTGCTGGGACCTTTGATTCCACATCTCTATCCCCTGATGTGTGTGTGTTCCCCTCAAGTTCAACAACAGCACCACACATGGCACAGGAGGCACCACACACATCAGAGGATGAAGATATGGAAGGAACAGCATTCACATGGAAAGTCACACAGTAGCACCAGTCTTTGCCATATGGACAGTATCTCCTTAGTGTGCTTAAGATCATACCAGTGTTGTGACAGCTGGCAATGTGCCCTCTTCACTCACCCACTGTGACTTATCTGCTATAGACTGTCATTATCTCAATTCCTACTAATTGTAAATTTGGACACCTCCTCACTAATTCACACTTCTTCTACCCATGTCTTGTGACATGTCCCTCACCCTTGGATTCTGAACGTACAACAAATGGCTCGAGATCTCTAATGGGTCTGTGAACTGGACATGTATCTCAATATTCACATGTCAACATTTACTGGGATCCATCAACTCACCTAAATGTATGCATTGTATGAAGCTATGTCAATGAGAACAGAACCTAATTAAATGTGTGGCATACTGTCAGACACAAAGCCACACACTCGGACTCTAACATGAAAAAGGTGACTAATTGTGTTGTGGGCTACAACCAGCTTACAGAGCCTTAAAAACATATGTTGAACAGATATCCATGTAAATTGACAAATGGCGTGTATGGGTCAGAACCAAGTGTTTGGAATTTTCCCTGATTAAATCATGAGTGCAACTAATATGTGTGGAACAGAAAAGGCAAATTTGATCAGTGATGGGCAGCTGTCCGTGTGACAGGATACATACTCCAAGTAAGTTTAAGTAGGTTGACACTGAACCTACAGCCCCAAACTCTACCCTCAACGCCTGGACCCCCATCAGCTCAGAAGAGACCAGAACCACCATGAACAGCATCCACTCCGGCTCCCCCTCGGACCCGTGCCCCCACCACATCTTCAACAGAGCCAACGCCATCATCGCCCCCTATCTCCAGAACATCAGCAACAGCTCGTTCCCATCTGCCACCTTCCCCGAGAACTGGAAACACGCAGAAGTCAACGCTCTCCTTAAAAAACCCACGGCTCACCCCAACGACCTGAAGAACTTCCGCCCCATCTCTCTTCTCCCCTTCCCGGCCAGGGGGCTGCCAACAAGCAACTGACCACCTTCCTTGAAGATAACAACCTGCTCGACCCCTCCCAATCAGGTTTCCGGGCCAACCACAGCACATATACTGCCCTCATCTCGGTCACCGACGACATCAGAACCCTGATGGACAATGGAGAAACAACCGCCCTCATCCTCCTGGACCTCTCGGCTGCCTTCGACACCGTGTGCCACCGCACCCTAATAACCCGCCTCCGTGCCACTGGAATCCAAGGACAGGCCCTGAACTGGATCATCTCGTTCCTCTCTGACCGAACCCAAAGAGTCTACATCCCGCCCTTCCGCTCAGAACCCACCGAGATCATCTGAGGCGTTCCAGAAGGCTCTTTGCTCAGCCGCACCCTCTTCAATATCTATATGAGCCCCCTCGCCAACATCGCTCACAAACACAACATCAACATCATCTCCTACGCCAACGACACCCAGCTGATACTCTCCCTCACCAAAGACCCAGCCACCGCCAAAGCCAACCTACAGGATGGAATGAAAGACGTCGCAGAATGGATGAAGCTCAACCGCCTAAAGCTGAACTCTGACAAGACGGAGGTCCTCATCCTCGGACACTCCCCATCCGCCTGGAACGACTCTTGGTGGCCCATGGCCCTGGGCACCGCTCCAACCCCTTCAGACCACGCACGCAACCTCGGATTCATCCTGGATCCCCTCCTCACCATGACCAAGCAAGTCAACGGCGTCTCGTCATCTTGCTTCCACACCCTTCGCATGCTCCGAAAAATCTTCCGCTGGATCCCCGCTGCAACTAGAAAAACTGTTACCCATGCCCTCGTCACAAGCTGCCTGGACTACGGAAAAACCCAATACGCAGGAACCACCGCCAAGCTACAGAATCGTCTTCAGCGCATACAGAACGCCTCCGCTCGCTCATCCTCGACATACCGCCCCACAGCCACATATCTGCCCACCTGAAACACCTGCACTGGCTCCCCGTCAACAAAAGGATCACCTTCAGGCTCCTCACCCACGCACACAAAGCCCTCCACAAAAAGGGCCCGAATATCTCAACAGACGCCTCTCGTTCTACATGCCCAACCGTCAACTTCGCTCAGCCAGCTCCGCTCTCGCCACCATCCCTCGTATCCGCAGATCCACCGCTGGAGGTAAATCCTTCTCCTACCTGGCAGCCAAGACATGGAACTCCCTTCCCGCTCACCTAAGAACCACCCAGGACCACCTCGCCTTCAGGAGGAGCCTCAAGACTTGGCTCTTTGAGCAGCAGTACCCCCCCCAGCGCCTTAAGACCCTCACGGGTGAGTAGCACACTCTATAAATGCCTTGATTGATTGATTGATTGATTAAGTGTGCCACACTTTACAAGATTGTTTCTGACAGACTGTAGCAATGACAATTGAAGTTCCATACTTACCTGTCAAAGATTCCATATACATACACAATGTGAATGTCAGGTACTGGGGATGACAAATGTTTTGAGTAGCTGATGTCATATTGCAGCCAATCTGACAGCTCCTTGAACATAGGGATACACATAGTCATACATGTAAATCTATACAGAAAGCATATCCTAAGGCATCCCTCCCACTTGGGCAGTGCACATATGAGAACACCCGGACACTCAATCAACATGGACACCTAATTGTGTAAAATTAACAGTATTTATTGAAACATTAAAACAACACATTATTAAGACCTAACTATAACACTATCATACACTATTATCTAAACTTACCCCTACAGCTATCTATCATAATCTAAGCTTACCCTAAACATTTAACGCCACACACTAAACATAGTCAAGAGACATGATATGAGTCGTACAACATAAACTAAGGCTACGTATATACTAACTTAACCTATATCCTAAACAAATATATAATTTTTTTACCTTTTTTATGGATTTTTTTTATACATAGAACCCCATACATAACCCTCACCCATCTCCCAAAACAAAAAACAGTACTAAAACCCACCCCCCAGCTATACTTACTATATCTTACAACTAACCTAATCTATTTACCTAACCTATGACTACCCACCTAAAATTCACTAAAACTGATCACAATATACAACAGGACAAGGGAAGAAACTGGGAGGCTGTGTATTAACATGTTTAAAGCTTCTTCAGCTTTTTTATTTTACAAAACTTAAGCAACTTGTAATTTCTCGCATTGTCCTTCTCAAGTTAGTCCAACTTTGCCATTATGACTGCCATGTCCCTCCTCATGTCCGCCTCAAATTTTGAGGATGTGGCTGCTGCAGGTGGCTGTTGCAGTGGCTGAGTAGGCATAGGTGCTGATGATGTGGAGGGGGTTGGATGAGCTGAGGCCCCCCCCGACCACATACGTTGTGCCCATTGTGCCCTGCACGTTGCATCCTGTTTTGGAGGTCCCCCATGTTAAAAGGCAAGCCACGCACCTGAAGATTTTTCACACCGATACCTCCTGGCCATCTTCCCGTACCCTGCCTGTACCTCCATTATGTGGCAGAAACGCTCTACCCTCTTTTCAAAAGCATGCTTCTCTGCTGTGGTCATAGTGGCAGCTAAACCTTGAGGAGAACATGGCATCAAATACTGAATTGGATAGAGGTCGAACAAACATGCAATTTACACAGCATCCTCATATGACACATGCTCACCACCAGACATTCCACAACTATGTCTGTTTCCAATTAAAGACTAAAGTTCCTACCAGCCATCTACGGTGTCATGTACATGGCACTGGGTCAACAGCCATCCATTGTTGCCCGTTAGGGCCCAGATGTAAGTGGATTAGTGCTTCCTTGTGCAACATTTGTGTCATCATACTTGTGAGGATCAAGTGGCCCAACAAGTCCCAAAACCCTGTGCCATAGTTACAAAGCGCAATGCATGCATTCTACCATTCTCATTGTGTTCTCAACTGACTGTTGCCCAGGACAATAAGGCTCCTTGCATGGCCACTGCGTCACTTAATTTCTTAAGAGTAGTGAGGCACCGGTGGTGCAAGTGTCTCCTTCATAAGCCCTCTAGAGACCTCAACACTTGTACATCATCTGTACCATTTTCTGAGTAACTTAAAGCAACGTGTGGAACACAGTGCTGTAAAAAGTGATGTGACAAATATGTTGGCAACAGGCATGCTAATCAGATAAACAGCAACTCCGACACAAATTTGACTGGCATCACTGTGTATGTGGGCATGCTTTCATTTTCCTAACACCCACAATTCCATAGAAGCACAGGTTGGCACTTGTGCAGCAATCAATTTAATCTACATCCTGAACATTGCATCATGTATGAAGTTAATATCCTAACTCAGATGATGTCATCTCATTGGTCACACATGACATTTCAATATTGCATTGCACACATCAGATGCTTGCCTGTTTTCATACACATAGCACAAACACATTCCTCCATCATGTGCATGCCATATGTAACATATGGCACACCATGGTGCATGTCAGGACACTGAAGTTGGTAACCCTGTCAGTCTGGTTGCACCTGGCATGTTTGGCACCATACATGAATATGCTACAGGTGCAACTGGAAATTGGTTTTTTGATGACAAGGAAACAGTAATGTAAACAACCAGCCTCAGGCAGATATGTAGGTTGACTCCAATGAAGAAACAGTGTAACCAAGTAGATGTTGAGGCTATATTTTCTGGGTGCCTCCTGCAGCAGGAATACACAGCTTCCATTCTACGGGCCTAGTTCTCCCATCATATGGCACCAGCCTTTCACACTGCCACAATGCTTGCACTTGTCATGTATTTTACATATGGTTAGGTAGTAGTTGCCTCCGTTGGCAACATTACCTATAAAAAACTTAGACACAGATGTAGCATCATGAGACAAGCACTTCTGCATTCCTTTGTGTAAATATCATGTCAGTCTGCAAATACATGACTCTCGGCACACACACCCATGACTGACAATGCTCCTGTGTCATGTTTCCCATCACTTCAACTTCACTTACCCCATTTACACAGTTGTAATCTGTGTCTAACCACAAACACTTCATGGAATAAGTGTAATACACAATGTACACAAAGAGGAATGTACAAGTAGTCTGCACCTGGTGCGTAGCTAAGCTTTCCTAAATGCTGTTTGCTTATGACGCAAATCTTTCTGTCCTGATCCATGACAAAACATGCTGCAGTCAGCCTTATGCCCATCTGTCATGCACATGCAAATGAGGATATTGCAATGCAAAAGGGATACTTACCAACTGGTCCACCAAGACGAATCACCAGGTGATCCAGTATATCTCACTCTTGTACAATGAGGTCTGCCCAATGGTGTTTGATTTGGTGGTCAATGCGCACAACTCAAAAAATTCACCATAGGTGGTGGAGCACCTTGTCCCACCGCAGCTTCCGTGCCTCTGGTGAGTAGCCCTGGATGACCCGGCTACCCATACTCAACATCATGGGGAGGTAATACTTGACCAGCCAGAGGAACCCTGCCAGTTCATCTCCACTCATCGTTTGTGCTCTGTCCTTCCCCGACATCTTGAATTTTCCCTCTACTACTTTAAAAAAATCTCCAGAAATAATAAAACAGTGCCCCACCCAACCCCAAATACCCAACAGACTAGTAAAAACTACTACAATTACTATGACAGGACAAAAACACTACACAGGACTCAGCAAAATTACGAAATGGACAGGACAGCAACAAGACACAGCACAAAACTCTCAAACACCACCAGTTCTTAACCAGCACTAGCTCCACACACCCTCTCACAATTACAGACAAAAAGACTGTAAAGTAAAAGTGAAATCACTGTACCATGTTTGCAGCAAGGAAGTCCTTCTTCATCACTTCCTGGGCATGTGCGTCATGTTTTCTGATGAGCCTTGTTTTTTTTAACGCATGAAGGTCAGGCGTGTTTTTTTCCCATTAAGGCTGACAAGGCCTGTCGACTTGCGATTGACATGCAGGCGGCCAGACATTATTTTGTTAATTAGCAAAGTATGGTGTATTGGGGTTTGTATTAAAACTTTTGATGCATGATGGTTATGTGTGGTATTCCTTCATATGAAGGCAGAAAAGGCCTGTCTACTTGCTGTGGATGCGCTGGGCCAGGGGTAATTCTTTTGATTTGCGTAGTATGGAGTATTGCCATTTGTGTAAAAAATTGTGACACATAACAGGAATGGGGTGATTTTGTTGGAAAGGCAGACAGTGCACCCAGATTCACATACTTTGTTACAGGGGCTATGCATGTATGTAGCCAGTATGGTATGGCTACGTGTGTGTGCGCATGCATTCATATTGTAATGGTAATATCGGAATGTGTTACCATACGTTTGTTTGTGTGTGTGATGCATGCAATGACTGATACCATTTGCATATGTGCATGTGTTGGTAGACTTCTCCCACATACATGTTACGACATGTGTCTAGGGAGTGTACATATGTGATGTAACACATAATTGTAGGTCTACCACATGGTCATTTCTGATTTCTGAAGGTACTTTTGACAACATTACTTTAGATATGATGGGCTATGTCAAATACATGTTCGTGCATGTGATACTCTTGACAAATCGTACTCAGAGGCTGCAGAGAACACGTAACCCATGACAATGTGAGTGCATGTGTGTCCACACTGTGGTGTGTTGTATGGTTCAGGGTTCATGATGCTATGCTACATGTGTAACAAATGGTTCCCCATTCATCTATGATGCAGGAGATGGTGTATTCACAATTATCAATGACGTTTATTACGTGACATGTGTGTGGAAAGACATGTGTAGTGTAATATGTTTAATGAATGCCAAAGTAGTGTGTTAATGGAATAAGAAACCAAAAAAATCTATCTTCCAGCATGGTCATATGTTGGCCATAGTTTCATGGCTGGGTAGCCATATCAGTGACACCTATGTTTTGCTATATGGCAACATATCCGAAGGTCATTTAAGTCTATGTATGATCATGAGATACATATACTATTTCATTAGTGGAAAGTAGACTTTTTTTGCATACTCCAATACACAATACCAGGCCTGTACCATTGAAGTGGTACATGTGTGCTGAGAAATAAGACATATGTGTGCAAGTCAGAAACTTGGTGCATACAATCAACCTACAAAATGTTTGTTTTTCCTGTTGCATACAGTGGCACACAACTGTGTAGCAGGGTTGCAGCCAGGCAATGATGGCACTTTGTGTGCCCACACAGAACCTTGGTTGCATATTTTGATGCAGGTTGACAGTGCTCCACTCAGCTCAGTCCACTGTGCACATGCATCAGGCTCCTGGCTGTGGCCAGAGTCAATGTAGCCTTAGCATGGGAGTTAGGTGGTGTTGGGCGGGGATCTACCATCATCAAGATAGCTCTTCAGCAGTGTAATGCACAGTCCCCTGCCGACAGACACATGCACATATATGATCCCATGCCCTGGCCCTGGCCTTTTGTTTCCTTTTGGGTACTTGATGTCAGGATTGCCCTTTCATGTACAGGTGACTGGCTGCTTGTTCGTGAAGGACATGTCTCGTTATTTTGTTTGGTCTGACACAAATAGTTATACCTTGTTTGTAATTTCCATATGCAGCTTGGTTAGGGCATGTATCTCTAGTGTAACTTGTTTATGTTTTTGGACACAGGGGACAGATGATGTAATCTGTCACTGCCTTCTGTCAGAATAGTATGCGATGGGCAACTACATTGTTGTTGTTGTTGCAAACATGAATGGGTTAGGTACTGACCCAGACATCCTCTGTGAATATATGTCTGGTGATCACATGGTAACATTTTTGTGTGCACAGTCAATGTATGGCTATGTGTGTACCTTCTTCAACATTACCAGTATCTTGTTTGGAATTGACTTGGTCCTACATTGCTGGCATTCTTTAGGTTGCTTACCTTTTGCACACATCTTTTACTGCAACATTGTCCGGTCATACATGGACAGGATGATACGGGTGACTTGTGCAATTTGAAGATGCACACCTCTTCTTAAACTCGATATGTGATAGCATCCCCCCCATTTCCAGGCTTTTCTAGACTACACACACACATGACAGTACACCAGCCACAGCACTTTTGTAGTGTCCAAGTGACCTCTCCATGTTGTATCTCCAAGTGTATGAGGGAGTCTCTCAGCTGTTCTTCCACATCCTTTAGTGAACTTGGGCATGCATTCACATTTGCATTCAAAAGCCTAAGCCAATTTAGTGTGCAAAGTCATCTCAGCTATGATTATTTGATTTGCCACATGCAACATTTTTATCTCCTTCTTCACCCATGCAATTTAGGATTAGTCTGTGACATGTTTGGACATTGCTAGACTTACATGCACATCCCAAACTTGATTGGCATGTGGGAAACATAGACATTTTATGGTATTGGTCCCAGTAGGTCACTTTCTTTTGGTCAGGCATGTGAGTGTCAATTAAAGGTGTGTTTTCATGTGTGGTGTGTGATGTTATCATACAGACTATACGGGGTTAACTTGCTGACAGATATCAACCATTGTAGTTAATTGCTGCCCCTTTCCTACTGAGGCCATACTCCGGCACATCAGTCTTCACATGTATTTCCAGATTAGCTGCAGGCATATTTCAAGACAACACAATTGTGTGATGTGTGTAAGAATGTACATTGGAAGTGCTATAGACTGCGTACATTCCACTCACACATTCATGTGGTGGTGCATTCTCCCATTTTATTGATCATTCCTGCTATCGGCATATGTGTTGAGAGTGGATCAGCACCCATTGCTGCTCCTCTTGTCTTGCAACCCTTATCGCACTCCACAGCCAACATGTGCATGCTATATTTGTGAGACAGCACAACATGTGGCAGGGTTGGGACCAATAGCACTCATGGTATATAACACCATTGATAAACAGTGTAGGGTTAGCGTAAAACATTTGTCCCTTACCTTGACCAGTCCATGATGGTCCATTGATGCCAACGGTGTTCCCCCCTTGTCACACCTGCTCAGTGCAGGCGTTAAAGCTACCCGCCTGAGATGTGACACAGTTTAGGTCCTTACTTTCAAGTACACCATTTGATAAAGTCCCTACCATACGTATGCCACCCTTGCATACATCTTGCCTGGCACAGCCATGATGTGGTGCAAGGGTTCGGAATTGGCGCTTTGCCTACATCATGCCACTTTATATTTCTGGTGTGTGGACCTAGGGCTCCGAGAGCCACATGAGCATGAGTTAAGTGACGCTGATGTGCATCATTGAGGCGTTAGACGCTCTTACATCACAACCTATGTTCCAACATTCTTTGTAACTGTTGTGTTTTTTTTTTCTGCTCTCTGAGGTATATGCAACTTTCCAATGGCATATGTAGCAGAGAATGAGTACACCATGGACGATCTGGTACAAAGTGATTTAATGGTGATGTTTACAGGGTGATTTTTGTCGTATAGTGTCTAGGTGTAGAAGTTCAGTATAATTTGTTGTCTCCTGCAGACTCCTTCAGCAGTTCTTTGTTGTTGGCCCTCCACCTGTGCTGTACCGTTGCCATCCTCCTCCTCATCGGGGACATCTATCAGTTCATCCCAATGACCTTAGCCGGAATACATTTGTTATGCAAGATGGCACATACAAGGATCATCTTGCATACCAGGGATGGTACATACAACAGCCTTCCTTCTGTCAGGGCCAGGCACACACATTTCATGTCCCTCTGCGCCCTTCATTGTATGCCTGCTCTTCCTCCGTTGTCGGGTTGCCAAAAAGAATCATCACCCATGGCTGGATGCTGTAACCTTGGTTGGCTGCAAAGGAATGGGAGAACATGTGTCTGCCATGCATATTTGTAGTGTCATATACACCATGGCAGATGTTAGTTTTAGGGAGAGAGGTGACTCAGACTTGCATCTAGTATTGTGTGTGTTCCTGTTTTGTTGAATGGTTGCATTGGTGTGTGGTGGTGGGCATTACTATCATGGGTTGTGGCTCAGGAACCTGGTGATTGCCTAATTAAATCTGGACTGACAGTTTGACCATGCAAATTGTGTTGTCCATATTTGAGGCTGTGTCCTAATGTAAGTGAAACCTACCACCTCCTTGCACCACAATAGTGGAATTTGTATTGACACTTTGTTAGCCCTACAAGGCCATACTCAGGCTATCCTGTTACCATTTGGCACTACACATGCAGTGCAACACTTAGGCCCTCATTATAACCCTGGCGGTAGGTGATAAAGCGGCAGTAATACCGCCAACTGGCTGGCGATAAAAAAAATGAATTATGACCATGGCCGATACCACTCAGACTGACAGCCACTTTAACACACCGACTGCCACAGTGGTATCAACAAGCACCACGGCGGTAACCACCAACAGCCGGGCGGAAGACAATCTACCACCCACTGTATTAAGACAGGCCTATTCGCCACCTTTTCCGGGTCGGTACCAACTACATCAAAAGCACAGCGGAAACACAACACAGAACTCAAAGGACTCACCTCTGGAGACTCAGGGAAGAACCATGATGCCATGGAGCCCGAGTTGCACATTTTTCCTATGCTCGTTTACCTTCTCCTGCATTATGAAAACCAACGCCGGCGAAGACGACCATGGTGAGTACTGCCGCCTAGCACACAATGGAGGCGGGCAGAAAAAGAGAGTGACACACACACGCAACACCCCCAACACCATACACACAACCAGATGCAGTAACATTACATATACATCCTGTACCCCTCAGGAATAATGCAAGGACAAACAGATTGGAAGAAAGTGAGTGTAATATGATAAAATAACATGAATAAGTGCATCAAAATACAATGTACATGCATATTTACAAATGTAGGGACACTGCCCAGTCCTCAATGTCCGTGGGCCACAGGGCCACATCACATAGGCCAAGGCCCCACCTCACTCCTGCAACAACACGGAGAGAACACTGCAGGGGCATCAGGTCGAAAATACACAGGCACCTCAGGGGGACGGGGAAGAGGGGGCACCTCAGCCAGGAGATGGTACAATGCCACTGGTCCTGGAGGGGGCTACATGCCCTGTGCGCTGTCCTGGGGAGTGCAAGGCCACAGTCTCTCAAGTGGGTGGTTTGTCCACTGCTTGGTCCTGGAAGGCCACAGACTCTCAAGTGGATGGTTTGCCCACTGCTTGGTCCTGGGGAGTGCAAGGCCACAGTCTCTCAAGTGGGTGGTTTGCCCACTGCTTGGTCCTGGTGAGTGCAAGGCCACAGTCTCTCAAGTGGGTGGCTTCTTCCACTGGTTCTGGAGGGGGCCTTGTGCCCAGTGTGCTTTATCCTGGGAAGGATGGGGTGAGTGGATGGCCTCTTCCACTGGTTCTGGAGGGGGCATTGTGCCCTGTGATGCAGATCTTGGGAAGTATAAGGTCACAGTCTCTCACCTGGGTGTCACACCTACAGGATTTGCAGGGTCCATGACTCACTACAGCCAATGGAAGCAGGACTACACATTGCCCGCCAACGGTGATGGCTGCTCAGTGGTGGCAGTGGGGGGGCTTGCAGTGGCACTGGTGGCGGTGCTGGTAGCGGTGCTGGCAGTGGTGAGGGAGGTTCCAGACCATCCCCTGCAGCCTTGGATGGCCTCCCAATGGGGCTGCTGCTGCTGGCAGTGGTGCTGTGGTGGTGCTGGTGGTGGTGCTGGCTGTGGTGGGGGGAGGCTCCAGCCCTTCCCCTTCAACCTCGGAAGGCTGCCCACTGGAGCTGGTGCTGCTGGCAGCGGTGCTGGTGGTGGGGCTGGCAGTGGTGGGGGGAGGCTCCAGCCCATCCTCTGCATCCTTGGATGGCTGAACTCCCATGGTTGGTGGTGGGGGCTCTGAATTAGTCCCAGCACCAGGCCTCCTGTTCTTCCTGCCGGCAGGTGCAGGCCCCTTGCCCTTCCCTTTCGCAGCTGATGGTGCCTCCTTGCCCTTCTTTGATGAACCTGGTGCAGTCACACTTTCAGTGCTGCTGGCTGGTTCCCGTGATCCTCTCCCACCAGCAGTAGCTGTCTCCACTACTGTGGCCATGGACTGGGTGGCTGAGGTACTCGTATGGGTTCTGAACACCCTGGCCTGATGTGAAGAACGGGGGTGGAGGGGTAGGGAAGAGGTCAACATTGGAGAGGAAAAGCTTCTTAGAGACATTGGGGTGGGAAGAGGGTGAAGGTTTGGGAGTGGAGGAATAGGAAGTGGTTGTGGGAGGTCTTCGTCTGCAGTGTTTGGGTGTGGGTGCATGGGCTGGATGCTGTTGTGAAATGGATGGCTGGTGGGTGTCTGAATGCTTAGGTTTGTGTACTTTGGGACAATGGGGCACAGACACAGTGGGAGAGGACACAGGGGACCTGTGCATGGATGTGGGGGTGGTGACTGCCAGTGAGCAGTGTGTAGTGCTAGGCGTGCTGGTGATGGAGGTAGTGGATGACGATGTAGTGCATGCAGGTGTGAGTGGAGATGATACTGGGAGGGAGGTGGAGGACGAGGAGGAGGGGGTCACAGTGGAGGCAGTGGATGTTGGTATGTCTGCATCTGGATGGTGTTTGTGTGAGTACCTGTGGGATGATGTGTGGTGCTTGTGTTTACCTGAGCCACTCCTGTGGGTTGTCCTGGGTCAATACGGATCTACCTGTGTGCTTGGGATAGATTGGGTTTGAGGGGAATGGGACTGGGTAGAGGAAGTTGGAGGGGGGAAGCTAGAAACAGGGACAATGGCTGCCATCAGAGAGGAGGCCAGAGCCTGAATTGATGTCTGTTGGGCTGCCATGCCAGAGTGAATACCCTCCAGGAATGCATTTGGTTGTTGCAAATGGGCTGCCAGCCCCTGTATGGCATTCACAATGGTTGACTGCCCAACAGAGATGGATCGCAGGAGGTCAATAGACTCCTCACTCAGGGCAGCAGGGCTAACTGGGGCAGGGGCTGAGGTGCCTGGGGCGAAGGAGATGCCCACCCTCCTGGGTGAGCGGGTAGGGAAACACACTTAGGGGCTGCTGGGAGGATGGTACTGGTATGGGGTGGCGGCTGTGCCTGTAGTTGGGGTGGCCACAGAGGTGTCCGCTACCACCAGGGAGCTTTCATCGGAGGAGGTATCACTGTCCGAACCGTCTCCTCCTGTCTCTGTCGTGGTGCTCCCCTCGCCCTCTGTCCCAGTGGTGCCCTCACCGTCAGTGGATGCGTCCTCCTGGGCCATGTGGGATGCAGCTCCCTCCATCGCCGGTGCCTCTGCTCCTCCGCTAGATGAAGCTAATGCACAGAAGGACAGGGTGACAAAACAAAAAGGGGGGGAGAGACAAAGGATACACTTGGTCAATAGCTGCGCCAACACCACCATTGGCGTACACACACAGACACACACACACACAGGGAACAGCCCTACGCATTAGGCAATACACTACCAGTCACAATGCTAGTCACCAGGCCATGGACAGGAATACCTAATGCCAATAGCAGCATACCTGAGACCCACATACCCATGCCAAGTAGTGGATGCCTACTATCTTTGTTGGAGGTGGTTCACATCATACCCTGCGCAACATGGGACATACTCTGCAATGTCCGGCCTGGCCTAGGGGCACCCACAGGCCCACATCCCCTACCCGGAGACCACCCCACCATGTGCAAGTAGTATATTGAGAAACTGTACTTACCCCCTTGTGGCTGCTGTGATGCCCTCAAGCGCCCACCCAGCTCCAGATAGGCCACCGCCAGTATGCGGGCCATAAGGGGGTCAGGGTTCAATGGGCACACTTTCCTCGTTGGGAGGCCATCCCCAGCTGGGCCTCCGCCATCTTCCTTGCCCAGTGTCTCAGGTCCTCCCACCGTTTGTGACAGTGGGTGCTCCGCCTGCCATAGACCCCCAATGTTGGAAAGTCCTTGGCGATGGTACGCCACATATCCTTTCTCTGATGGGCGCTGACCTGCAGAAAAATACACATTGAAAAGGTATCAGTCAGACCGTCCGGCATGTTACACTCATGTCCCACCATTTACCTCCCATCCCCTTAAGCACAGGCACTGCCTACCATACATGCAGCACGCTGCCCAGGACCCTTCCACCAATCCCCCCTTACATGAGGCTGTCACACACAGCACTCCATGCATTCATGCCCCATGCATCGTGCTCACAGTGTACTCACCTGTTGGTCTGGAAGCCCATACAGCATTCGGTACTGGGGTAGGACCCCATCCACCAGTCTCTCCAACTCTTCAGCAGTAAAGGAAGGGGCCCCTTCCCAAGTGACACGAGCCATGGTCTGTTCCAGTCAAAGGTCACAGCAGCACTTGCAGTGTAGGTCCTCTCCTGTTGAAGGTCAGGTAGCAAATGAGTCAACAGATATAAAATGGCGATCACGTCTACGGCGGTGCGAACCATCACCACTGGCGTACATCACCATTGGTCACTCTAACCAATAGGGCTCAATGTGAACCAATGGGAAGTTGCATGGTGGTACTCGACTGCCTCCCGCAGCAGGATCATATCCACATGTCCCTCCATTCAAGACAGGCAGATGCCATTTCAGGGGGGGGGAAGGCCATGGCACCTAACTGCATCACAGTACACATATGCACCATTTGGGCCTATACAACAAAATACTGTTACAGTCACAACATGCAATGCAGTGTAGTGTTTGTAAATGTGGAATACTGACCAGCTGCTCACCGTTTTGCCCCCTAGATTGCAACTGCTGTGGATGAATAGGAGATGGAGACATCCCCCGTGTACAGACCCCTGGTGGACTTGGCAACTATGGAGGACAGGCACATCATCCTCACCTATAGACTTGACAGGGCCACAATCACAGAGCTGTGTGCCCAATTAGAGCCTGACCTGATATCTGCTATCCGTCAGCCCATTAAGATCTGCCCTCTTGTGCAAGTCCTGTCAGTGCTCCATTTTCTGGCAACTGGCTCCTTCCAAGTGACAATGGGTTTGGCAGCAGGAATGTCAAAGCCAATGTTCTCAATAGTGCTGACCAGAGTGTTGTCTGCCCTCATAATACACATGTGCAGCTACATCGTATTCCCCAAGGTGGAGGATTTGGCCACAGTTAAAGCTGACTTCTATGGAATGGGACATATCACCAATAAAACTGGAGCTATTGATGGTACACATATTGCATTTGTCCCCCCCCTGGAGAAATGAACAGGTGTTCAGTCAATTAATGTGCAGATAGTGTGCCTGGCGGACCAGTACGTCTCCCATGTCAATGCAAAGTATCCTGGGTCTGTGCATGATGCCTTTATCCTGAGGAATAGCAGTATCCCATGTGTGATGTCCGTACTCCAGAAGTACAGGGTGTGGCTAATAGGTGAGCCCTGGTTCCCACCCAGTGGATGTTGGTGTATAGCTATGGTGTGGGCCCTAAGGGGGAGTGTGTGGCTAACAGTTGTCCCTCGATATTTGCAGGTGACTCTGGTTACCCCAACCTCTCATGGCTACTGACCCCAGTAAGGAATGCCAGGACAAGGGCGGAGGAACGTTACAATTAGGCACATGGGCAGACAAGAAGGATTATCGAAAGGACCTTTGGCCTCCTAAAGGCCAGGTTTAATTTCCTCCATCTAACTGGTGGATCCCTGTACTACTCACCCAAGAAGGTCTGCGACATCATCGTGGCATACTGCATGTTGCATAACCTTGCCTTGAGACGCCATCTGCCTTTTCTGCAGGAGGATGAGGCTGGAGATGGCCTTGTGGCAGCAATGGACCCTGTGGACAGTGAAGATGAGGAGGCAGAGGATGAGGATGAGGACAACAGAACTGCAATAATACGACAATACTTCTAGTGACACAAGTAAGACACTGTAACTTCTCTTTACATTGACAGTTTTGTGTATAACATTGTACTTGGCAGGCAGATTCTCCAAATTCTATGGCCACTGACTGTACCCTTTGGCATCTCTATTTTCAGGTAACTGTGCCCCACTCTGGATCGTGGTGTGTTGACTGCAGCCTACTACAGGTAATTCCTATGTATACATTCCTGTACAGTTGTATTGCAGTGTTTAAAGCATGTTAAACAAATTCATAGTTCAATCATTTGCCAGACTCCATACTTGTATTTTTTTAAATGGCGTTTATATAAGTGCCAATAAGTAGAGGGCGATGAGCAATGGGCTGGAGTGATGGTGGAGGAAAGTCCTGGATAGAGTCCAGTCTATGTGGATCACAGGTGCATTGTCCGGCGGGGCATAGGAAGTGGAGCAATGGCAGTTCAAGGTGGACAGGGTGACAGAGTGGGACACAAGATTGACAATCAGGAGAGTCTTATTTTCTGATGGGGGTCTTGGCAATAGTCTCTGGCTTCTGCCTGGATTGCAGGGACCATTTGAGGGGTGGTTCTCCTTCTGCAGGGGAGAGGGGCTGGTGGCCTGTTGGTCCTGCGGAGGGGCCTCCTGTCCACTAGCGGCAGCGGAGGTGGAGGGCTGTTCATCGGTGTGGCTAGTGTCAGGGGCCCCCTGGTGTGCCACTGCGTCCCTCATGGTGTTGGCCATGTCTGCCAGCACCCCTGCAATGATGATCAGGGCGGTGTTGATGTCCTTCAGGTCCTCCCTGATCCCCAGGTACTGTCCTCCTGCAGCCGCTGGGTCTCCTGCAACTTGTCCAGTATCTGGCCCATCATCTCCTGGGAATGGTGGTATGCTCCCAGGATCCCTGCAAGTGCCTCCTGGAGAGTCGGTTCCCTGGGCCTGTCCTCCCCCTGCCGCACAGCAGTCCTCCCAGCTTCCCTGTTGTCCTGTGCCTCTGTCCCCTGAACCATGTGCCCACTGACCCCAGGTCCCTGATTGTCCTGTGTTTGTGGGGTGTCCTGGGGTCCCTGTAGTGGTGGACACACTGCTGATTGACGTGTCCTGGGAACAGAGGTATGGGCCCGCTGGGTGGGTGCTGTGCTGGTGTTTCCTGAGGGGGGAGGCTCTGTGGTGGTATGGGACTGTGCCTGGGTAACCGACTGTCTGGAGGTCCCTGATGGGCCAGGTTGGTCATCCAGATCCAGGTGTCCAGAGCTTCTGTCATCACTGTGGGCCTCTTCTGTGGGGGGACTGGATGTTGCTGGCACCTCCTCTCCGGTAACATTGGGTGGGGGACCTGTGGGGATGTAAATTTAGTGTTATTGTTTCTGCATGTGACATCTTGTGCATGGGTGTGTTGCCCTCTATGGTTGTGATTGCCCAGCCAGCTTTGACTTGTGTAAATACTCATTTGGTGGGATAGGTGATAGTCTCTAGTGTGCATGCTTTAGTGATGGGTTTCCATGCAGGTCTGTGATGGGGGTCTGTGCATTGGTGTTACGTGCAGGGATTGGTATTGGGATGGGTGGGTTGTGATGGTGGGGTGTATTTGAGGTGGTGAAGTGACGGGGTGAGGGTACGGGCGCGGGCACGGGTTTGTGATGGCATGCAGGTAGGGGGGTGTTAGTAATAAAGATTTGACTTACCAGAGTCCAGTCCTCCTGCTACTCCTACCAGGCCCTCAGGATCAATGATTGCCAAGACTTGCTCCTCCCACGTTGTTAATTATGGGAGTGGAGATGGGGGTCCACCGCCAGTCCTCTGTACTGCTATTTGGTGTCTTGCCACCACAGAACGCACCTTGCCCTGTAGGTCACTCCACCTATTCCTGATGTCATCCCTTGTTCTGGGGTGCTGCCCCACGGCATTGACCCTGTCCACGATTCTCCACTATAGCTCCATCTTCCTAGCGATGGATGTTTGCTGCACCTGTGATGTGAATAGCTGTGGCTCTACCCGGATGATTTCTTCCACCATGACCCATAGCTCCTCCTCTGGGAACCTGAGGTGTCTTTGTGGTGCTATGGGTGTAGTGAGAGTGGTGTGTTTATGGGGTGATGTGTTGGGGTGTGTGCTGTAAGGTTCGTGGATGGTGTATGGGTGATGGTGTTATGTGGCTCTGGTTCTGTGGGTGCTCTTGGTCTATCTCTCTCAGTTGGCAATTTTTTAGTCGTAAAGTGTTGTGGGTAGTGTGTGTGTGTGTTTTATAGTGGTGTGGGTGTGGTGTGTGTATGTGTGTCAGGTGTGTGTAGTTTGAATTGTCCAATGTAGTGTTGTTTTGTAAGTGTGTGTGCATTTTGAGTGCGGCGGTATGTACCGCCAATGGTTTACCGCGGTTGAATGTCCGCCGCGGTGATTCTTGGGTCATAATGTGATGGGCATAGTTCTGTTGGCATAACGCTGTGGGTTTTGCTACTGCCAGTTTATCACTGACCTTTGGGCTGGAGGACTTGTGTGTGTGGCTATATAGTGACGGATAGCTATGTGTATGTCATAATATGGGTAGTGGTAATCCGCCGTTCCAGCAGTGTGTTGGTGCCAGTTAGCATGACGGTAAGCAGGTCTTACCACCAATGTCATAATGAGGACCTTAGAGACCCTTTATGGCAGATTATGCCTGTGCCAGCCAGCATGTGTACAAGTGCGTGATTCACACAATAGGAGGACTAGCAAAATTGGTGCAGAGGATTCTCCAAGGTTCTTAGACATGATTTATCACAGACACTTTCAACATCTGCACAGAGCAGGCATTAGGAGGGGGCACGCTATAGTTTTGAATGGGTCCCTATGTACTGTGCATGAAATGGTCAGGTATGTTCAGAATACTCCTATAAAATCAAACTATGGCATCCATAATATTGACACTGTAGCACCTACTCTGCACCAAGGTGTGCCATTTATTGTATACGGGCCCACATGATGGCAGTAGGGGGCGCAAAGGGGCACATTACAGTGGCGCTGCTGTTGCTGCTGCACCACTTTCCTGACATGTGGCCCTCAGTCCCTTCACTTTAGACCTGCAGATGAGTGATGGTCTGGGACTTTGAACCTTTTTTTTGTGTCTTGTGCCATGACACAGGTGTTGTGCCCTGTGTGTAGCATGTGATTCCCACCTCTTTTCAATTTGAAAAGCTCCCTTGCACAACATTTTGTTGTTAGATTGCTGCCTACCATACGTATCTGCATGTGGACCACGGGCAGAGTGTGGCACCATTGTATGGTTTGTTTAGTGATGTATGCATGCGTTTTCAAACACCTGTGTGACAGGAGAGGTAATGATGTGTTTTTCTGCAATGCCATGCATTGCATGACCAGTCCTGCTAAGTCCCATGTCTCCTCATTTACATGCATCTCTGGCCTCTCCCAGTACATTGTCAGTAGTCCAGCTCCCACAGTGTTCTGTTGCTACCCTGGAATTATGTTATAGAGTTGTGAAATTACCATGTATGGTTGTCGGAGTACTGTGAGGTGTCTATCCCTACACATAGGGGGTCATTCTAACTCTGGCGGGCGGCGGAGGCCGCCCGCCAGAGTTCCCCCGACAGAACACCGCTCCGCGGTCTAAAGACCGCTTCGGTGATTCTGTGTTTCCTGCTGGGCTGGCGGGCGACCGCCAGAAGGCCGCCCGCCAGCCCAGCGGGAAATCCCTTCCCACGAGGAAGCCGGCTCCGAATGGAGCCGGCGGAGTGGGAAGGTGCGACGGGTGCAGTTGCACCCATCGCGAATTTCAGTGTCTGCTAGGCAGACAATGAAATTCTTTGTGGGGCCCTCTTACGGGGGCCCCTGCAGTGCCCATGCCATTGGCATGGGCACTGCAGGGTCCCCCAGGGGCCCCATGACACCCCATACCGCCATCCTATTCCTGGCGGGCGAACCCCCAGGAACAGGATGGCGGTATGGGGTGTCAGAATCCCCATGGCGGCGCAGCAAGCTGCGCCGCCATGGAGGATTCCATAGGGCAGCGGAAAACCGGCGGGAGACCGCCGGTTTTCCCTTTCTGACCGCGGCCAAACCGCCGCGGTCAGAATGCCCTTGAGAGCACCACCAGCCTGTTGGCGGTGCTCTCGTGGTCGTTGGCCCTGGCGGTTAATGACCGCCAGGGTCAGAATGACCCCCATAGTCTTTCATGGCTTGTGATGTTTTATTCCTATTTGCGTGGCATAATGCACCAGACCGATGCAGGTGGACACAATGGGTACGTCTGGTATTTTTAGGTGATATGTAGTTGATGATGGCAACACTTGGATGGCATTTGATATTGGGGCGGCTGAAGGCTTCTACACCATGACAAATGTGGGGCTGTGCCTATTTGTGACTTTCTTTGCATTGACAATGCAAATGCCATTCACTTTGCTGAGCTATTCCTTGTTAGGTGTAATGTGAGTGAGATCTGTATTTAGTTGCAACCAGTGAACACTTGCAGTGGTTTGGACCCAGCTTCTCTATGCAGAGGGGACATAGCTCTACCTGTCCTTCACATGGTGTGTCAGTCAGGTTGTGGCTGTATCATGTACATATTGGTGTATGTGTGTGTGTGATGTGCGTTGACTGCGGTGTAGTGTGGCATGTGGCATATATATTGTTGTCTGTATGTCTGTGTTCCCCTGTCCATGTGTGTTTAATGTGGTGTATGTAGACCTTCAAAACCGTCTGTGGCACCCCTCAAAGATCCTCCATCAGCCCTACACTTTTCAACTTTTACATGGCTCCCCTCGCCAACATCGCACGATCCCACAACATCAACATAGTATCCTAGGCAGACGACACCCAGCTGATCATCTCCCTCACGAAAGACCCCACAACAGCAAGAAACAACCTACACAAGGGACTTCACACTATCTCCGACTGGATGGAATCAAGCCGCCTCAAGCTAAACACAGACAAAACAGAGGTTCTCATCCTCGGCAGCAACCCCTCCGCCTGGAACGACTCCTGGTGGCCTACTTCCCTCGGAGCTGCCCCCACCCCCACCACCCAAGTACGGAACCTGGGCATCATCCTTGACTCAGCAGTCAGCACTCAGCATGACTCAGCAGGTCAAAGCAGTCTCCTCTTCCTGCTACAACACCCTCCGCATGCTCCACAAGATTTTCAAGTGGAATCCCGTCAAAACCAGGAAAACAGTCACCAACACCCTACTCAGCAGCCGACTGGACTTCGGCAACCCGCTCTATGCAGGAACCACGGCCAAACTACAAAAGAAAATGCAATGCATCCAAAACGCCTCAGCCCGACTCATACTTGACATCCCACGCCGCAACCACATCTCAGCACATCTCAGAGAACTGCACTGGCTACCCGTATCGAAGAGGATCACCTTCAAACTACTCACCCACGCACACAAAGCCCTCCACAACACAAGTCCGGCCTATCTCAACAACAGCCTCACCCTCACCTCCGTCCCCCGTATTCACTGCTCCACCACAGGAGGAAGATCCTTCTCTTACCTCGCCGCCAAGACCTGGAACTCCCTACCGCTCCAACTATGCCAGACCCAAGACCTCCTGGCCTTCAGAAAATGCCTCAAGACATGGCTCTTTGACCATTAACTCCCCTCTCCCCCATCACCTTGAGACCCTAACGGGTGAGTAGCGCACTTTATAAATTGTTTGATTGATTGATTGATGTACTGTTTATCCTAAAAGGTTGGTGTGTTGTCTGTGTAATGATTGGTATGTTGGCTTACCTACGAGTAGGCCATGCCATATTGTCCATCCTGGAACTGCTTGTTGCTGGTGGAATATGTAGGCATCATGGACGCTGCTGGGATGGCTAGGATGTTTGTGAAGAACTAATGGTGGTCCACAATGGCCTGCACATTTATAGAATGAATTAATGTGCTTACGGTTCCTGTAAAGGTGTTCTGTTGCAGCAGGTGGCACAGGTTAGACATTGGTACAGTCCATTGCACCCAGCACATGCGGGAACCCAGCAATTTGGTAAAATCCTTGCTTGATCTGGTAGGGTGTGAGATGTATTATTGCATCCAGAACCTTTAGAAGGAAGGCCGAGAAGGATGGCTGGGAGATGCCACCCACTTGTGCACCAGTTGTCTGGAATGATCCTGACACCAGCAAATGGAGGACAGCCAGGAGTTTGGTCATGGTTGGAATAGTTGTTGAAGTTTCCACCCTTGCAGTGATGTCTGGCCGTATGTGGTGCAACAGGCATACAATGGTTTCTAGCTTCAGATGGTATGTCCTGATGACATCTTGTTCCCTAAGTGCAAGGATGGTTGTGCGCTGTATCCTCTCCCACCTTTTGCGCTGCCTTTGTGGCGGCTGTGGTGGTATTCGCGGTTGCTGTGGTGGTACTGGTAGGGCCTGTTGTCTTCGCTGTCATCTACGGTGTATGCCAGGCTGGAGCATTAACAGTTCCATGTTGTCCATGGGGTTGCCAATGCTCTTACTGTGTGATCTCCTTATCTAGTAGTGTGTGGGCTTCATTTTAATGCTTGGTCTGACCAGGTGTTAAATTTTGACACTAATTGGACTTTGCATCATTTTTTGGGACCGGTTCCATAGTGTGCGTAGTTTATGCATCAGACAGTAAAGATGGCACTGAAGGGCTAGCGTCATTTTTGGAAGAGAACTCCAACCTTGCATATCATTGTCAATAAACGATGCAAGGTAGGGTGGCGCTTCAAAAAATTACGCTAACTCTAATATTTTGTCGCTAGACAGGTCTTGTGACAAAATATGAACATGGTGCTAAGTAAGCACCGCTGTAGCATAAAAAAATGGCTCAAGGGCAGTGCTAAGTTTCCTTAAATATGGGCCTTAGTGTTTAAGAAATGACAAACAACTGCTTTTAATTGTTCATGAATTGGTTGATAATTTAAAAAAATTTGTTGTTAGATATAATAATGTGGGATGTTCATGAATAAATGAAGGATTGAAAGATGTGTTATCCAAAGAATTTGATTTGACTTGCTAAATGTTTATAAAAAATGTGAGAAAAATAATAGGTGGTCAAGCTAATTACATTCCTTGATCATGAAAGAATAATTCTAGGTGTTTGTTCAACATATTTAGGCAAGGTACTTAGTTTTTTTCATTCAACTTTCTAAAAGTGGCATTTTCAAAAATGTAAGTTATAATCTGACATTCCTGTGAAAGAGGATTTTTCTTTACAAGTTCATAGATACCAAACATGAAATGCTTACCTGGTCCCATCAAAATTTAGCACTTACTAAATGTATAAATGTCATAAGGCAACCCAATGTTATCCTATGGGGCAGGTAGGTTTCACAGTAGTGAAAAACGAGTTTTAGAGTTTTTCACTATGAGGACATGTAAAACTTAAAAGTACATGTCCAACTTTTTGATTACAATGCAGCCCACCCTATGTGTTACCTAGAACCTACCTTAGGGGTGACATGTGTAATAAAAGGAGAGTTTAATCTTTGCAAAGGGTTTCTACTGTCAAATTGGCAGTTTAAAGATGCAATGGCACTACTTAAGTGGGTGGCAGAATACATGCTGCAGACCCACTAGTAGCATTCACTTTACAGGCCTTTTAATAGTATACCACTTTAAAAGGGACTTATAAGTAAATTAAATATGCCAACTAGGTACAAGCCAATTTTACAAAGTATAAGGAATCAAGCACACACTTTAGCACTGGTTAGCAGTGGCATAGGGCACAGAGTCCAAAGGACTATAAAAACAAATTCATCAAAAAATGGGGAGTAAAAGGCAATTTGGGGTGAATGTGCAGAGGCCAAGATCCAACAATTGGGGTGGAGATGATATTAGAATTGAGCATAAATTAGTTTTCAATGATCTCATTGAAGAAGGATAGGTGAGTGATGGGTTTGTAGTTGGTGATTTTGTCATGATATGCTGAGGATTTCTGTACGAGCAGGAGAATCTGGGTTGTCTTAAGATCTTCTGGGAAGATGCTTTGAATATAGAAGTAGCTGACAACCAACCAGACCAGACAGCTTGGCCACCTTACACTAAGTCAGTCAGACACACAATCAAACCCTCTGGCAGTGTTTGCACGTCACCCTGCCAACATGGTTGACCATTTCATTGGGTCTTTTTATCAGCTACATTGAAACATTTTGAGCTGGGGAAGTCTTATTGTGCAATAACCATGTTGCTTCCTACTCTTTGCCCAGCATTATTAAAAATGACTATCTTCCATCTGACTAGTCCATCTGGTGGAGTATAAGAAAGTTTTAGCCCTTTCCCACAGTGATCTTTGGTTTTTATATTGAACCCCAGTGCAAAAGCAGCTGAAGAAATTGAGTATTCCCTTTCTCGTGCATCATCATTGTGAGTAAAGTTGCATTATAGGTGGATGACATTAGGATTTCCAAATCAGACCCCTATCAAACAGGACCTTGAGTTTAGTAAACAAAAAAGTAATATTATAATGTGGAATCTTGATTTTATCTTTGCTCAGTTGCTCCTTGAAGTTAGATATTTGGGTATACAGGTCATCAGTGACTTAAAAGTTCGATTGTAACCAATATTGTATCATAAATAAAAAGGTTTAAACATTACTAAAACAATGGGTTCATCTCACCTTAATATTATTGGGTGAACATGTCATTAGTGATGCAATAGCAGTCCCCCTCCCCAAGCCTTATTAGGGCAGAGGAACCCCATCCATAGGGGTCAGATTCAAACCCCCTCTCCCAGCCTTAATAGGGACTGGGGACCCCATCCCTGGAGGGGAGGGGGATTGCAGCCACCCTTGCAGATCCTTGGTGGGGGTGGCATGTGGCCACCCTCCTGTAGGCCACATTCTTTCAAAAGGGGAGGCCACCCTTCCCAAGCCTATTGTGGGTTGGGGATCCCAGACCCTCAGGCCTACCTTTGTTTTAGGTGGGTTTTCCATGCCCAACCAGGACACATACCAAAGCACAGGTTGAGGGCCATTGGGGAAACCCCCTCAGTTAAGGTACCCAGTCGCAAGGATTGGGGACCCTAGGGCCCAAGATGGCCTCCCTCATGCCCTCCTACCCAAATAATTTTTAAAACTGGCATGCAGCCATGTTCTTTTTTTCCCCTGCGATCGTGTGGGAGTCCAGCAGGATTGCTGCACAAAAAGCAACATTTTAAAAATATTTTGAGACTGGAAATCCTCCCAAAAGGGTTATGGGGAAAGGTTTCCTACTCTGCCCTCTAATTTTTGTTTAAAAAAAAAGAAAATTGCAGGACAGGGGACTAGGGCCCGATGTACAACCAATTAGTAACTTGCAAATCAGTCGCAATCAGGCTTGCGAAGGCAAAATCTGCAGGACAGAATGTACAACAAGAAGTCGCACACACAAAATTGTGATGCAACTGCTCTGAGAGTTGCAAAAAAGGCACTCGGAAAACGCGACTCGCATTTAGCGAGTCACGAATGCAAGTCGCAACAATTCTGGTACAAACAGGTCGCAGTTTGCGAATAGTCACATGCAGTTTAACACCAATCCAAAATAGGTGTTAACTTGAACCAACCTATAAAAACAGGGCCCAGAATGCATCAGAAGCTACCCACAATGGCTGCCCTGTACCTGATAGTGGGGAGGAGACAAATACTGGCTGACCAGCAGAGGAGATGGAGACAGGAGGGTATATGAGCAGTAGAGGCTGAGTAGCAGTGTGATCCTTGACCTAACTGCCACCCTGAAACCACACCGGGAGAGCCCAACACAGCACAGCAATGTAGTCCCCACCCACGTCCAGGTCCCATGCTCCCTCCACCTATTGGCCAGGGGTAGCTACCAGCTGGTCATTGCATTGGCTGGAGGGGTTTAGCAGAGTGTGCCGTCAGGTTTCTTAAACAACTTCTTAGACGCCATGCTCCTACACATACACAAGCACATCTACATGCCCAGGAAATGCCACATACCATAACACAATTATATCCGATAATGGGATTTCCACAGGTCATTGGCTGCATAGATGGAACACATGTGCCCATTTGTCCCCCATCCCGTCTAGAATAATTATTTCGGAACCTCAAAAGCACACATTCCATGAACAAGTTGTGTGCAATGCTCAGAACATCATCACAGACCTTGTAGCAAAACACTCAGGGAGTACGCATGACTCATATATGTTCAGACACAGTGGCTTTTACCAGCAATTAGAAAGAGATGAATTTTATGAAGGACTTACATTAGGTAATTGAATGGATGTGCACAGAAATGTGTAGTTGTACATATGTGAACCTTTATGTTGTATGGCCCACATATGTGTTTTCACAGGTGACTGTATATGCCCTGCGTCCTTGTATCATGACATCCTATTTGACTCCTAACACTCCCCAAGAAAGGCGTTACAACATGGCACATATCTCATAAGGACTGTGATAGAATGTATGTTTGGCCTCCTGAAGTCACGCTTCCGGTGGCGGAGCCTTGTAGTATTCAACTAAAACAGTGTGCAAGATACTGGGAACCTGTGCAATATTGCACAACATGGCCTTCAGACGTGATTCACACATAGACATTTTGTGGTCAGAATCTGAGGAAAATGGGCTCCACCTAGACAACAGCCATTCAAGGAGACCAGAGCAGCAGAGGGGAGAAGGTGCAAGGGCCACATTGCAAGGCATTACATTACAAGGCAAGAAATCCACACATACCCAATACCCTCAAAAATTGACCAAACAACAGTTGTGGTCAAATGCCAATGGACAACACATTAATGTCTTTGATGTGAACAACAGGGTTTGACACCCTGTCCATAACGAGGGCAATCCATATCTTGTCTGCACATGTTATATGGTTATGTCAGTGCATGGGGCAACATTATGGAAAAATCAAAACAGGCACAATGCCATTCTGCAATTACTTTCTTTCACTGCGTTCACCATGTGGGGTGCCAGATGTTATAGGTGCTGATTGCTGGCTTCTGCTCCGGTGTAGGACATATGGCTCAGCAGCAGACACACTGCTTAAGCTAAATACCTCACTGTCTGCTGCATCACCTGTCGCACCACTGGCAATGCTGGCTCTTTGTATTGCTTCTACTGCTGAAGTAATCTGATGCATCCCTATGGCCACATCGCCACTGAAGTGCCCCATCTCCACGTGCAGGACCAGTGTGCATCTGTTGTGTTGCATAGTAGCTTTGGCTAGCCTACCAATAGCCCTGATGATAACATACAAGAATGCTCACGGCGCCTTAACCCCTTCTGTGCCCAGGACATAATGGTTACGTCCTGAGGCACAGTGCTCGTGTGCCCAGGACGTAACCATTACGTCCTGGGCACAGAGCCCAAAGGGAGCGCTAGCGTTCCCTCTGTGGGGTTCCCCCCACCCCCCCAATGCAATCGCGCACTGACAATCACAGAGGCCTCCTCCTGAGCTTCCAGCGCGATCGGAAGAGAAATTCAAAGCATTTCTCTTCCGATCACGTGGAGGAGGCCGGAGAGGGTTCAAAGGGAAGGAAAGGAATTTCCTTCCCTTTGAAGTCTCTTTGAGCATTTCAAAAGCTGGATTGTAAAGCAATCCGGATTTTGAAAGGCCCACTAGACACCAGGGATTTCTATTACAAAAGGAAATTGGCATGAAGGAGCGACCCCTTGTTCAAGGGTCGCTCCCAGGGGGGGCATGTTTTTTAAGGCGCAGATCGGCCTATTATTATGCCGGGGGGGGCAGAAACCTCTAGGCACCAGGGATATATATATATATTTTTTTTGCAGTGGGGAGCTGTTGAAGTAAGCCTCAGCAAGGCCTACTAGTGCAAGGAGTTCACCTTTCTCTGCACAAAGTCCTCAGACCATGTAGGAAGAAGTTGGCACAGGAACTGAAATAAAAGACAACGTTTATTAACCTCATGAGGTGGTACTACAGTTCAAACAGCACCCTTAGGTAATGTCTAAAGTAGCACACTGAACTGAGAGAGCATGGTCCTTTTATACCCACGCAGGGGCTAAAAGGAGGTGGTACATTTATAGAAGCAAGACTTGTATACATGTAAGGTCATGTGGAAAAGGCACAGTCGACAGACAGTAGGAGCTAACAGTTTTCAAGGACTAACAGCTGCAGACCTTACTGAGCATGTGCGAAAGTGGGAGATGCTACATATAACTTGTCACTGGGCAGATTTCAAGAGTAGTTAACAGAAAGGTAGGACAGAGCACATGGTGAGCACATGGCAGCATATGGCAGAGAAAATGGCTGCCATGATTACAAAATGGATTCCGCGAAATGTTCACAATAGTTACAAATACAAGATGTCTTCTGCTAATGCTTAATCTAATCGCTGCTAAACTACAACAGAGCGACCCCTTAGGCAAGGGTCACTCCCCTGGGGGGGCAAATTATATTTAGGCCATTTCTGTCCCCCTTGGGGGCAGATTGGTGGATTTTAGGTAAATCTGCCCCCAAGGGGGGCAAAAACAACTAGGCACCGGGGATTTATTTTTTTGCGCCAATGTCACGCAAGGGGAGCGACCTCGTAGGCAAGGGTCGCTCCCCGGGGGTTGGGGGGGAAAATTTATTTTAGGCCATTTCTGCTTCCCCGGGGGCTGCCTGAGCTAGAGGCCAAAATCCACAGGCGGGCACTTTGCAAAAAACACCTCTGTTTTCTGTGAAAAAAATTGATGTGTCCACGTTGTGCTTTGGGCCATTTCCTTTCGTGGGCGCTAGGCCTACCCACACAAGTGAGGTACCATTTTTATCGGGAGACTTGGGGGAACGCTGGGTGGAAGGAATTTGTGGCTCCTCTCAGATTCCAGAACTTTCTGTCACCGAAATGAGAGGAAAACGTGTTTTTTTGGCCACATTTTGAGGTTTGCAAAGGATTCTGGATAACAGAACCTGATCAGAGCCCCACAAGTCACCCCATCTTGGATTCCCCTAGGTGTCTAGTGTTCAAAAATGTGCTGGTTTGCTAGGTTTTCTCAGGTGCCAGCTGAGCTAGAGGCCAAAATCCACAGGTAGGCACTTTGTGAAAAACACCTCTGTTTTCTGTGAAAAAATGTGATGTGTCCAGTTGTGTTTTGGGCTATTTCCTTTCGTGGGCGCTAGGCCTACCCACACAAGTGAGGTACCATTTTTATGGGGAGAATTGGGGGAACGCTGGGTGGAAGGAAATTTGTGGCTCCTCTCAGATTTCAGAACTTTCTGTCACCAAAATGAGAGGAAAAAGAGTTTTTTTGGTCAAATTTGGAGGTTTGCAAAGGATTCTGGGTAACAGAACCTGGTCAGAGCCCCACAAGTCACCCCATCTTGGATTCCCCTAGGTGTCTATTTTTCACAAATGTGCTGGTTTGCTAGGTTTCCCCAGGTGTCGGCTGAGCTAGAGGCCAAAATCCACAGGTGGGCACTTTGTAAAAAACACATCTGTTTTCTGTGAAAAAATTTGATGTGTCCACGTTGTGTTTTGGGCCATTTCCCTTCGTGGGAGCTAGGCCTACCCACACCAGTGAGGTACCTTTTTATCAGGAGATTTGGGGGAACGCTGGGTGGAAAGTAATTTGTGGCTCCTCTCAGATTCCAGAACTTTTTGTCACCGTAATGAGAGGAAAAAGTGTTTTTTGGGTCAAATTTTGCGGTTTGCAAAGGATTCTGGGTAACAGAACCTGGTCAGAGTCCCACAAGTCACCCCATCTTGGATTCCCCTAGGTGTCTAGTTTTCACAAAAGTGCTGGTTTGGTAGGTTTCCCCAGGTGCCGGCTGAGCTAGAGGCCAAAATCCACAAGTAGGCACTTTGTAAAAAACACCTCTGTTTTCTGTGAAAAAATGTGATGTGTTCACATTGTGTTTTGGGCCATTTCCTTTTGTGGGAGCTAGGCCTACCCACACCAGTGAGGTACCATTTTTATCGGGAGACTTGGGGAACACTGGGTGGAAGGAAATTTGTGGCTCCTCTTAGATTCCAGAACTTTCTGTCCCCGAAATGAGAGGAAAAAGTGTTTTTTTGGTCAAATTTTGAGGTTTGCTAAGGATTCTGGGTAACAGAACCTGGTCAGAGCCCCACAAGTCACCCCATCTTGGATTCCCCTAGGTGTCTAGTTTTAAAAAATGTGCTGGGTTGCTAGGTTTCCCTAAGTGCCGGCTGAGCTAGAGGCCAAAATCCACAGCTAGGCACTTTGCAGAAAAACACCTCTGTTTTCTGTGAAAAAATGTGATGTGTCCACGTTGTGTTTTGAGCCATTTCCTTTCATGGGCGCTAGGCCTACCCACACAAGTGAGGTATCATTTTTATCAGGAGACTTGGGGGAACACAGAATAGCAAAACAAGTGTTATTGCCCCTTGTTTTTCTCTACATTTTTTCCTTCCAAATGTAAGGCAGTGTGTAAAAAAGACGTTTATTTGAGAAATGCCCTGTAATTCACATGCTAGTATGGGCACCCTGGAATTCAGAGATGTGCAAATAACCACTGCTTCTCAACACCTTATCTTGTGGCCATTTTGGAAATACAAATGTTTTCTTGATACCTATTTTTCACTTTTTATATTTCTACAAATGAATTGCTGTATACCCGGTATAGAATAAAAAACCCATTGCAAGGTGCAGCTCATTTATTGGCTCTGGGTACCTAGAGTTCTTGATTAACCTACAAGCCCTATATATTCCCGCAACCAGAAGAGTCCAACTGACGTAACAGTATATTGCTTTCAAAAATCTGAACATCGCAGGAAAAAGTTACAGAGTAAAACGTGGAGAAAAATTGCTTTTTTTTTTCACCTCAATTTCAATATTTCTTTATTTCAGCTGTTATTTCCTGTAGGAAACACTTGTAGGATGTACACAAATGACCCCTTGCTGAATTCAGACTTTTGTCTACTTTTCAGAAATGTTTAGCTTTCTGGGATCCAGCATTGGTTTATCACCCATTTTGGTCACTAACTGGAAGGAGGCTGAAAGCACAAAAAATAGTAAAAATGGGGTATGTCCCAGTAAAATGTCAAAATTGGATTGAAAAATTGGGTTTTCCAATTCACGTCTGCCTGTTCCTGAAAGTGGGGAACATGGTAATCTTGCCACCGCAAACCCTTTGTTGATGCCATTTTCAGGGAAAAAACCATGAGCTGCCTTCTGCAGCCCTTTTTTCCCCATTTAAAAAAAAAAAAAACTTCCACTGTATTTTGGCTAATTTCTTGGTCTCCTTCAGGGGAACCCACAAAGTCTGAGTGCCTCTAGAATCCCTAGGATGTTGGAAAAAAAGGATGCAAATTTGGCGTGGGTAGCTTATGTGAACAAAAAGTTATGAGGGCCTAAGCGCGAACTGCCCAAAATAGCCTAAAAAAGGCTCGGCACAGGAGGGGGGAAAAGGCCTGGCAGCGAAGGGGGTAACAGGTGTCTGTACTCTGTCGTCTCCATGCAGAGTAGGTCAAGTGAACCATTGATGGCATCAAATTTTTTGGTTGAGGTCTGCCGGGTTGCAGACATCTGCTAGGTGAGATTTTCAAAGCCCAGGGAGATTTTCTGGCTGATAGTGCACATCTGTTTGTTTTGCAGATGCGGAACCCTCAACATGGCCTGCTCTACATATCCTGACTCAGACTGGTAGCTGCATCCTGCCTGGGAGTGCATCCTGCAGTGCCTGCTGGCATCTTTTGGCCTGATGTGTTGGGCACAAATGCCAGACCCTGGTCACGGTGATGCTTTGAGGAGTGGATTGCTCTGGATCTGCTGGATCACTACTTCCAGCTGCATGGGATGGTGCAACAGCTGCATTTGCATGGCCCAGCAAAGTTCTGGGTGGACTCATGGACACAAGAGCCTGCCCTTCATCCAGCTGAGATTGGGACTAGTCCTCTCCCTCTTTACATTCACCTTCCTGTGTACCGCCAGGTGCATCTATTTGGGAAATAGGAAATAGAATAAAATGTATGTGTGAGACACTGGCTCATTTGTTTTCATAAAGATAAAAATACTGGCTGTCAGTGACATCATTATTTCTGCACATGGCTACATGCACCATAATGCACCAGTTGTGGTGAGTCTCTCATCTACAGGGGCCATCCAGGTATATATGTGTGAGGCTGTGTTGCATGCTTGTGGTCAACAGTGTATTGGTGCCAAGTGGTAATAGAAGGGAATTTACATTTACCAGTGGTTGCTGGGAGTGCAGATGTGTCCAGGGCTCAAATCCACAGACCGCCTCTGGCTCCAGAGTTGTTTCAACCATTGCATCCACTGCCGTAGGGGGTGCCACATTGGATGTTCCGCCTCCTGTTCCCTGGATGTCATGAAGCCAAGCTGCAACCCTCTTTTTGGCACTGGAACACAGGTCATAACACCTCTTCTTAATTTCTTCTAGTGATCTGTCACCTACTCCAAGGGCATTCATCTGGATATGGATTTCCCTTGAGGTTTATGCTTGTCCACCTCAGGGACTCTTTGGGGTCACCTTCCAAACAACCTCTCATAATGATTGCAACAAGCCTCAGTCAGGATGTCCAGTTCCCTCTGAGAATTTAGGCCCTGATTTATACTTTTTGGTGCAAAACTGCACCAACTCTGTTTTGCACCAAAAAGTTTAGCACTGGCTAGCACAATTTCTGTGCACCAGCCGAGCACCATATTTATGGAATGGTGCAAGCCGGTGCAAAGGGTAGGCTAGCAGCAAAAAAAATGACTTTAGTCGGGTTCGGCTGGCAGTATGGAAGAAGGGGTTTTTGCACCAAAAAATGACGTTAGGCAGGTTAGAGTAAAATAAAATGACTCTAAGATGCCAAGAGTCATTTTCTGATGCAAAACCATCCATACCAAATGACTCCTGTCTTTGAAAAGACAGGAATCATGCCCACCACCCCAATGGCTAGCACAAGGGACGTGGGTCCCATGGGCATGGCCAATGCACCCAGTGCCATGTAGGGGGGCCCATTTCAGGGCTCCAATGGCACTATAACAAATAAAATAAAATACTTCCCTGTACTTACCTGTACTTACCTGCACTACCTGGGATGGGGTCCCCCATCCTCCACTGTCCCTCTGGTGTGGGTGTCCCTGGGGCCTGGGGAGGGGACCTGTGGGCTTATTGCATGGTGTTCCACCATGGAAATAGGCCCACAGGTACCCTAACGCCTGCCCTGACCCAAGCGTTAAAAAATGGGGCAAAGCAAGCTTTGGACAATTTTTGATCTCTCCTCTCTTCCGTGCACCATTTTTGCACGGGAGTATAAATATGGTGTTAAGGCCATAGAGTCATTTCTTGGACGGGAACGCCTACCTTGCATCTCATTAAGGCAAGATAGGTTTCCACTTCCAAAAAATGACTTTAACTTCATAAATTTGGCGCTAGACTGGTCTTTCACCAAAGTATAAATATGGAGTTAGTTTTGCACCTAATTAGAGTTAAAAAAAATGATGCTAATTCGGTGCAATCCGAGTATAAATATGACCCTTAATTTTTCCACTGCACTCCCCAGTAGCTTTGCTCCCCATTTGCTGGTGCAAAGGTAGTCTGCAATGTGGGCATGTGATGTTGGCCTGGACCATGTGCTGTTCCTCCTGTTCAGAGATATCCAGGGACATCAATTCCGGTTTGGGGGTCCTTGCAGTGCACCAGGAAGTGTTTTTCTCAAATTTCTATGTGTGGTCGCAATTTGTGATTCACAATCGCAATTTGTGATCTGCAGTCGCTTTTTGAGAGGAGTTACCAGCTCGCAGATTGCATTTTTGCTAACTGTGATGTGACCCGCTTGCGAGTCGCAATTTGATGCCCGAGTTTTTACGTACATAAGAAATAGCGACTTTTAATTGCAATATAGCACAAATTGCAAGTTGCTATTTCTGGCAGTCATACACAGGGCCTTAAGTCCGGACTCCTATAATGGCTGCCAGCAAAATTATTCTTTATGTTGCAGGCAGCTAATCAGAGTGTGAGGGTAAATTGGCCTATGGGTAAAAAAATCCTGGGCCAATCAGAATATTCCAATTTTTAAAATTGGGTCAAGGGGTTCTTAAAAGACTCCCTCAAACCTAATTGTCCAGATATGCAAATATTTTTTTTTTGTTAATATCTTAAAAACTACTGAACATGTTCGGACCAAATCACAAAAAGCACACATTTTGGACCAAGATCTAGTTCCCTGCCAAATTTGGTGTAAATCCATTCAGCAGTATTTGGGATATCCCTTTCCAAAACGTATATTGAAAATGCATGGGGATTTGGAATTTTGGACCCCTCTTTTTCTCATCCCCCGCTTGATGGAGGTTAGTTGTTGAATGAAGTTAAATCGTATAAACATAAGGCATAGGAGAATTTCAGTTGAGGCAATCAAAAAATGAGAAACAGAATCTGATGATCAGTAAATAAATGTCATTCTTTTTGCCTAATCATTGGAGAAACTAAATTAATCTAAATATCCTAAACAAAGCTAAAGGGAAATCCTAATTAAGTCTCAGGAATTATAGGAAAGATTCAGCATAACACTAACCTCCTTAAAAGTTCTGATAGTAGAAAGTAGAGAGGTCTATACCCCTTCAAGCATCAATGGAAGCTGCCCTCATCTAAGTAGGTGGATA
The DNA here is from genome assembly GCF_031143425.1 of Pleurodeles waltl. Classification (NCBI taxonomy): domain Eukaryota; kingdom Metazoa; phylum Chordata; class Amphibia; order Caudata; family Salamandridae; genus Pleurodeles; species Pleurodeles waltl. Next base: position 776,576,666 of record NC_090447.1, on the reverse strand, counting down.
CCAATTAAACCTACAGAACCTGCGTGAATGCCACATGATCCACGTCAGTAGTTTTCCATCTTCCTTGCACAGTTAAAATTGGTGACTCCCCTCAAGTTCTCATCCCACGAACCTACCTTGAATATCTCCTGGTGTATGGTACACAAACAGGAGTCTTTTCATCTAAGTTCATTAGTGCTCCTTGTTCTTGCCAAAGTATCCTCACTACACTATCTCTAATACACAATATGCCATTCATTAACTGTAGATTCGCATGAATGCACCTGCAAAGAAAGAATTTTGCAACACGAGCAAAACTCCACGTTAAAGGTTAAAAACAAGAGACCAACGGCCTCATTTAGAAGAATCTGATACATCAGCTCCAATCCATAAGATTTCTTACACTGCCCAACGACCCCCTAACAACACCATGTATGTGCTGTATTTCCAAAACAGAGCTACATGGTGCATGTTTTCACAGATGTGTCAGAAATTCAGACACATCTGTAGTGCTAAACTCACGATTTGGTGGTCTAGAGCCCCAAACATTATGCTACTCGGGCATGCAAGGAGGTAGCCATTGAAAAAGACCCTGTGTCAGTTTTATGCCTGCTCTGAGCAGGTGGTAAAATTCTGCTGGAGTGAGGTCGCAGAATGACACAGTGAAATGTTGTAAATTTCACTATGTCAGTTCTGATTGGCTTTTACCGTGGGAATGCTTACCTAGCATACATTATACCAGGTGCAGGTATAAAGTGACACAAGGCTTTACAAACTGATGCATTGGGTCCAATGCCTCCGTTTGTAACTGTGGAACAGTTTAGAGCCCTGCTTGTGCCACTGTTGTGTCAAAAGAAATTATGCAACAGTGGCATAAAGTCCTTGTAAATGAAGCCCCAATTGTTTAAAGCCTTTGGTTATGCTAACATCAGAAAACATTCAATGCACATTCGGAAATGTATAATTATAAGTGCATCTTGCAATTATAATGGACAACAGGAATTGTAAAAGGAATGTGATTATGTTTAGTTTCACCATTATATAAAAATCAGAATACATGAATATAAATATGCATGAGAACTACATTTCAGCATGTCAAAATCAAACGTTAGAACACACATATACATTAGCTACTAATTTTCTACTTACTGTGAATGCACCTTAAATAATATGATTTAGATTCTTCACTTTACATTAGTAACATAGGCACACAAATGATGTGTTATCGATTACATCATTTTGTCACTCCTATAACGCATGGTACAACCAAAATTCCGAGTCACCAACCCCCCCCTCTGATGACAAATTAATTCAACACAATCATGATAAATTCTTTCAACTAGACTGATTAAAACTTGGTAGCCTTTATCATTTTCTATCTAGACTCTTCAAGACACTTCATGTTTGCATTATATTTTCACTGATTCTCTTTCAGCTCCACATCCCCTCTCTTCATTTTCATTGCCTGTTTAGCTTTCACTCTCTGATAAATTCTAAAGCCAACTATTATAACTAATGTACAAATGAAAATGACCCACAGTGGTTTCAAAACAAAACCCGCAATTCAGCTTCCTAAGATCTAAGCCATTTGCCTAGAGCAGCAAACCTGTCTCCAATAGCCTCCCATTCACCTGTTGCTTCCAACTGTTTCAAATCCCTTTTCAAGTCAGTAATACTCTGAAATGTATGTCTCTAAATTGTTACTCTTGTCTGGGATGTAAGTACAACATTGCTGAACTTTTAGTATCCGGCAGACTCCACTCTCCTTTGTAATAAGAAGGTCCATTGCAAGTCTGTTCTGCAAAATCATAGATCTTATCGCTACCATATCAGTATTTGCAACCAATAAGGAGCTTGCTGTACTCATTGTCAGTTTATCCACTAGTGTAGTCAGCTTTCTAATTTTCAAATCATTCAGAATCACACCTACAGATGGAATCAATGCACCAAAACCACTTTCCCACTGCTAGCACCTCTTAGTTCTAGGTTTTGCTTCCCATACAGGATCATTAAGATGTTCCACATGATAAATCTTCAGAAACACTACACCTAAATAACATGTGCCATATCATCTTTTGGGCAATTTGAAACGGGCATTCTTTCCACAAAGTATATTCCAGAAATCACAGCATCCTTTAGATCTAAAAAATATTCTCTCTTTTCTTTAACCTCAAAGGTGTGGTCACATTTACTCGTTCCTACAAATAATGGATCCAAATAACCTTTGTCACTTTGAATACCCAACTTTCCCTTATGCTGCAAATCTAAAGCTAATGCTGGTTGTTTTCCCTTCACTTGCTGTTCAATTTTTTTCTCTATTCTATCTGTGCTTCTTTTTAAGGTCTTTATCTGTTTCAGACTCAGTACCCTATTTAGATTTTGGCAGGCAGGTTACTCCATCACAATGGTGACAGATATCTCATCTGTGGAAATATAAATCTCATTATTTCCTATGGAAAGTATATTTCAGCAGACAGGATATCTGTCTTTGTTGTCATGGAGTAACCCATCCTCCAAAATCGAAATCAGGCCCTTAGACTCTTCATCCCTCCTCCTTTCTTCTACTATATTAAAACATTTCTTCTCTACTTCTGTCATTTCACAAGAGAAATTATGAATATGAACATATGCAGTGTCTAGTGTTGTGACAGGCACAAAATATTTGCCTGTTATTTCTGCACCTAAAATAACAATTTTTTTATTCAAATGTTAAAACAAATGAACACCTGGCAGAACACATTTATAGTTCAAGAAACAATATTGAAAGCTATTGTGTCCATAAAATATACTCAATAAAAGACTACAGGAAACTCAATAGGTCAAAGGAATGTGGTGAGATTTGATGCCTTCTGAAACTGAAACAGGTAATTGCATACAAACTTAGCAATCCCTTGCTTCCATATATCAATATACTCATGAAGCAGTTTACAATTAACATATGAAGAATAATCTCCTCTGGACTCATCTACGTGCAAAGCCTTATCATCTAATGTGCTTAATCGCAATCTATAGGACTCAGTGTTTCTGGGGGAACACAAGACTGAAACTCATTTACCACAGAAGTTGTAAAGGAAAACAGTCCTGCCAATAAACAATTAATATTACAAGAAGAACAATCAACACAGCACCTAATAAATATTTGCATCTATAGGTTTTGTTAGTTTCCATAACCTTTCCAAGATTAGATCATCTGATGGAATGCAGCAGCAGAGTGTCCTCTATCAAGTTCCTCCTGTGCAAAGTGACAAAACAAAGTCCAAGTACTTTACCAAGAAATTATTTAGAAGGTCTTTGCTTGTCTTCCTTAGCCCTACTCCCTGTTTTTCTAAATTACACCCTTTCGCTCTTTCTGCTATGCCTCCGGTCAGGGTACTTTTATGACTTCAGATCATTCCAAGGAAGTGCAACACGGAACTCAGTTCAGGTTCAGATTTATAAAGGGTCAACTGGATTTGCAGTCATGCTTTAACTCCCAAATTGTTCTCTCTACGTCATCTGCAGTAAGGTTTGACCAGTCAGGTGAAGAGCACCTTGGACAGGGCACTGTAGTTCTTTTAGATCTCCTTGGTGCCAATCCTTCAATTTCACTTTCACCAAGATCAGAGACCCATATTTATGAAAAATGATGTACAACTGAGCTAATGAAGTTGTGCGTAATTTTTTAACGCCACTAATGCCATTCCTTAAAGCCATCCTTGCCCATATTTATGAAATGATGCACAATGGCGCTAAGGAATTGCTAACATCACAAAAAAAGACGCTAGCCGGTGGAGGATGGCGTTAGGTGGAGTGACACTAGTGTGATGCTATTAATTGTGTTTGACCAATGACTTCGTGTTTCACCATTGCGCATATTAGTTGCTCAATGTTCACCAGTAGCACATTATATGTTTTGCTCAGTTTAGCTGCCTATTGGCTTTGACATGGCATTAGCCATTACATTCGGTATTCAGTTTAGCTGCCTATTGGCTTTGACATGACATTAGACATTCCATTTGATATTTAGGTTAGCTGCCTATTGGCTTTAACATGGGGTTCTTCCAAGCTGTGTTTTTCTACAAGATGGACCAAGGGCCATATTTATACTTTTTGACGCAAAACTGCGCTAACGCAGTTTTGCGTCAAAAAAATTAGCGCCGGCTAACGCCATTCTGAAGCGCCATGCGGGCGCCGTATTTAATCAATGATGTTAGCCGGCGTTAGCCGCCGGCGCTGCCTGGTGTGCGTGGAAAAAAACGACGTACACCAGGCAGCGCCGGCTTAGGGGGATATGGAGCTTGGGCGTCAAAAAATGGGGCAAGTCAGGCTGAGGCAAATTTTTCGCCTCAACCCGATTTGCGCCATTTTTTTCGACTCCCAACCCCCATAGAAATTACTCCTGTCTTAGCAAAGACAGGAGTCATGCCCCCTTGCCCAATGGCCATGCCCAGGGGACTTCTGTCCCCTGGGCATGGACATTGGGCATAGTGGCATGTAGGGGGGCACAAATCAGGCCCCCCTATGCCACAAAAAAAAATAATAATACTTACCGGAACTTACCTTAATGTCCCTGGGATGGGTCCCTCCAGCCTTGGGTGTCCTCCTGGGGTGGGCAAGGGTGACAGGGGGTGTCCCTGGGGGCATGGGAGGGCACCTCTGGGCTCCTTCCGAGCCCACAGGTCCCTTAACGCCTGCCTTTTCCAGGCGCTAAAAAACAGCACAAAAGCGGCCGTACGTCATTTTTTTTTACCCGCCCACTCCCAGGCGTGAATTTTGCCTGGGAGTGTAAATACGGCGCACATGCCTCGGAGTCAATTTTTTAGACGGGAACGCCTACCTTGCATATCATTAACGCAAAGTAGGTGTCCACGCTAAAAAATGACGCAAACTCCATGGACTTTGGCACTAGACGTGTCTAACGCCAAAGTATAAATATGGAGTTAGTTTTGCGTCGGAATTGCGTCAAAAAAAACAACGCAATTCCGGCGCAAACGGAGTATAAATATGCCCCCAAGCTGTTTTCTTCACACCAGACCTTAGCTGATAAGAGTAAGTAGATTTTGTGATTACCTCGCAATCCAGTCTGAGAGCGGGTGAGCTCGGGAGAGTTGGCCACTCTCCAAGTTTCTTCGGTTCTCACACTGAGTTTGCTTTTAAGGATGACTCTGGGCTACAGCAGGGGTAGATTGAATCTGCTTGACTTCAGACAGGAACGGAGACGTCAATTGCCTGTCTCCCGTTTGGGTAGAAAATCTCTTTCTCGCAGTTGACTGGTGTCATCAACTCGCAGACCCCAGAAAGATGAAGCTGAGCTGTAGGCCCTACGGTGATTAAGTTTGACTTTTATGCTTTGCTTTGTAGTTATGCTATAATATAATCACATGTATTTTGCTGTGTACATTGCAACTGAGAAGTACTTTGATATATTTTGCTTTCATTGCTGCGACTACTTTTGAACGTGTGCTTCCAATCTACTAATTTTGTCTCCCAAGAACCTTGCGATGAAGAAATAATAACAATAAAGTCTTCTTTAAACTCAGAAGTGCATTCCAGAGAGGTTTTGTAAGCTAGGTTATGAGATAAGAGCAGGAAAGCAGAACAACTAGTGGGTGAGAAATTACGTTAGGCTGGTTAGTGTCAAACTTTCTGCCGCTAATCAGCCTAGTGTCATTTTTTGACACCCAAGCAGCCAAAAAATTACTCCTGTCTAAGTGTCCCTGTGGTGTGGGTGGTGGTGTTGCTGGGGCTTGGGGTTGGCATCTTTGTGCCCATTCCATGGTGTTTTCCAATAGAAATGGGCCTATTTCCACTTTAACGCCTGGTCTGACAAGGCATTAAATAATGTCCCTAAATGGGCTTAGTGCCATTATTTAGGTTAGCCTGCCACCCGTGTGTGGTTTTTGAGCCAGGAATTAAAAATGGCGCTTGGGGGCTGGCATCATTTTTTGAATGGGAACAACTACCTTTCATCTCATTGATGCAAGGTGGGTTGGCGCATTCTGAAAATGGCTCTAACTCCAATATTTTGATGCTAGACAGGTCTAGCATCAAAATATAAATATGGAGTTAAGTTAGCGCCACTTTAGTGCCAAAATGAATGGCGTGAAAGCGACACTAAGCTTCCATAAATATGGGCCAAAGCTTTTCTCTTTCTTGCCTTTTGGGCCAATGTTCTCCAGCTTCCACTCGCATTCTCACAGCACTAGGTCATATGTCAGGGTCTGAACCTGAATTCAATTCATTCACTACTAAAGGACAAGTCTCTTCCATCTCATCTTCAGCTGAGGATCTCTCCAGACTGCCCCTCAGATCAAGCATGTGCTTTTTCAGGCTCCCTAACAACTTGTCTCTCTGTCACTACTGGTACTTCTGGGTCCGGTGGCGTCGCATCACGTGGACACTCAACTCTGCGAGTATTGGAATCATGCATCCAGTTTGGGAGACCTCCGCATTTACCAGCTGTTGGTGTCACAAAGATGACTTGGTACAGCCCTCCGCCAATGAGGCTCATAACACGTCTTCCTTACGTGTTTCTTTACCAGAACCTAGTTGCCAGGTCTCAGGCCATGGCACTGTTCCTGATGTGGCTGGGCTGTGGCTGCTCTCACATAGACATGAGACACAGAACGCACCATTTCAGTTAGCCCTTTCCAGTAGTCAAGGATCATATGATTTGTAATGTTCACAAGTGCATTCACAGGTATAGTTGCCAATCTCATAGCTCTGTCCTTGATTATCTCATGGGGAGACGGTCCTGTCCTCTGATCACGCACTCTGTGAAGACTCATCAATACAAGGGACAAAGCATCAGGCCATTTCAGAGATGTTGGCACACACACTTTCGCCAGTCTGGATTTCAATGTCCCATTAACCTGTTCTACAAGACCTGAAGCCTCAGGTCTATATCTGCAATGTAGTCTCTGTTCCACCAGCAATGCTGCGCACGACAATCTCAGGACCAGATTATTAAAATTAGTCCCTCAGTCTAATTCTAGAGAGGTCAGGAAGCCACACCTAGAAATAAGTTTGCTTAATAACAATTTTGCTACGTGAGACTGTCATTTGTTCTCATCGGATAAGCTTCAATCTAGTGTGAGAAAATGCATACTACCACAAGGACATATCTCAACCCATTACACACAGGTATCTTGATAAAGTCCAACTGCTTCATGTTACAGGGATATTTGTATCTTCCTACCTGACGTATTGTTGCGAAAGTTCTCTTTCCAACATTGTTCTGCTGGCACACCACATCTGTGAAACAACGCTTCAGGCATCTGAACTTGGGATTAAACCATGGTTGTGTAAACAATCATATCAGAGCATCTCTACCAACATGAGCAAGACCATGGAATTGCCTTGCCATTGGGGGCATTGAACTACTTGGCAACACAGGTCTTCCATCCACTTAAACTCTAATGTTGTCCTCTCACTTGACACAACCTGCTCTGACCCAACACTGCTGTTCTTCCTTGACACCTCTTCCTGAAGCCTCTTTACCTTTTCCTGTGTGTCTGCAGTTGTTAATAACAGGTTGTAATTGTTTTTATCCATTCCCTCATTTGTGTATTCCCCATTAAAGGTATAGACATTGTGGGCACAATACTTTGTGTGCTTGTCAGAATATCTATTGCGCCAAAGTCAAATGATCGTTTCCACTATGGTGTACACAGAACTTGGCCACTGCAACTTGTGCAGGTATCAGTAACACCTCAAGGAGATTCCTCACTTGTTCACTAGGTGATGTGGAAGAAGTCAGCACTTGTGCAGAAAATATTCCTTGAAGCCAGGAAGCTTCAACAACTCCTGAAATTGTGCAGACTGCATAAGCAGCTCTAAAACGTCTCCCATTGTCTTGTAAAAATGAGCCATCCACACACAGCACAAAATCAGAAACAGAATGGGGACCAGAAACAGTTAGTTGGTGACCCATAACTCTGTTTTCACATCTCCCTATGCTGACACTGACTTCTGCAACCATTTTAAGGCAAACTGGCAGCGCAGATGCTAAAGGATTAAGAGTAGCAGAGAAATATACCCCAGGAGTTCTGGCATTTCTGTGTAATTGTGTAAGCTCTGAGAGGATGCACAGTCCTACCTGTCACTGCAGAAAAGTGCAAATGAATTATTGTAATAAGACATTCCCAATGCTGGGTCAGAGCAGAATCTTTCTCTCAGCTCTAGGAAGGAAACATCATCCCAGGATACCGGAACAGACATATTGTTGTGTGCCAGCCTCTGTAAAGGCTTGGCCTCGAGGGAAAAGTTGGGTATCCACTGGTGACAGTACCCATCATTCTCAAAAACACCCCGGCTTCTCTCTGGGTAGTTGGTGGATTCATTTTCAGAATTACCAAAATCCTCTCTTGTGACACTTTCCTTGCTTTTTTCTCAATGTGATCTTCAAGACACTGGACCTCATTCTCACAATATTGCTACTTGCCTGGGGATGCTTTGGGCCTGATTTAGAGTTTGGCAGGTGGGGTTACTCGGTCACAAATGTGACAAATATCCTGTCCACTGTATTGCGATCTCCATAGACTATTATGGGATCATAATACGGTGTACTGGATATCTGTCATGTTTGTGATAGAGTAATCCCCTCTGCCAAACTCTAAATCAGGCCCTTTATGTCCATTCTCAGCCAGGGGGATCAACAATGCAACAGTATCTTGCTTACAGGCTTCTTGAGTATTCAGTGCCACCAGGAGATTGTCGATATGTTGGGCTAAGATTGCGTTGCAAGGCATGGCCGAGGATTTTCGATTCTTCTTGACAATCTTGTTGAAGAGGAAGAGGCTCACTGTATACCCTTGTGAGTTGGCACCATTCCAAAACATGATAGCAGATCCAAAAAGCAAAGAGGAATTTACTGTCCTCATGCAAGAGTATGGAAAAAAAGCCTGGCACAAATCAACAACTGTGAACTACTCAGTCTCACATGGAATCTGAAACAAATCACAGCTGGATTCAGTAACGCTGAACAGGGAACGACAATGTTGTTCAATTTCCTCAAATCTTGAAAAATGCGATATTTAGCACTAGGCTTCTGTAAGCCCATGATGGGTGAATTGCATTGACTCCCCATAACCTCTTTCAGAATACCTCGTTGGATCATTGATTCAATTACTGGGATGATCCCAGCAATCATCAAAGGTATCAAATTATATTGGGATGTTCTCAAGTATTCAACATTTGGCTTCACTGTAATTCAAGCGGGTTCAACACCTTTGATCAAACATATATACTTTCCTGACAAATCCCAAACATCAGACCTGCATCTTTAAGGTCTGGTGGCATGCCATCAATAGATATCATGGTAAACAATGCTACGTAAGAACCATCATTCACCAGTTTGAAGGCAACATCCGCATTATGAGTTTGCATTTCTACACCTTTTGCAGTCCTAAAAATGACACAGTTGAGATTGCAAAGGAGGTCTCTCCCCAAGAGACTTACTGGACTAGAACCACACACCAAAAATTGATGATTCTCCTCAAAAGACCCTATTATCACAGGCAAGTCTGTTATTTTTGTCATTGTCATTTGTAACTCCTATAACTTGGATCATTTTTCCTGAGAGGGGTAGGTTTGTGACTTCTTCTGTTGTCAAAATTGAACAGGTAGCACCAGTGTCAACCAAGAATGACATGGAGTGGCCATCCACTTCACCATCTAAAAATGAATCAGTCTGGTCTGCATCCAAGCCTGTACCATGTATGTAATCTTCCTCCCCTATGAGGCATCATCAGGCTGACTGAACGAAGCTATAGTTCACAGAGGTCTCAAACAAAGGATACAGTTGGAGGAGATTGTTATCTTGAAGTGCATTTGAATTCATGTTTGAAATTGATTAGAATTCAATCTATGGCAATTCGCATTTTGCTGTGGCATCTGGGGTTTTGGAGCCTGCATCACTGGAACGTGAGGCATACCAAAATTCTGCCCTCTCTGTCTCTGCACATTTTGCATCTGTACGGGGTTGTTACTCTGGGGATGTATAAATCCTAAATTCTGGGGTTAATTAGCTGGTTTAAGATGACATTCCCTCATCAAATGCACCAACTTGTTATAATAATGACAAGGGTCTGCCTTCTTCAGACTACCCACATCCATCTCTGTATTAGAATCAATAGGGACACCTCAACTTCTAACCTGCATCGCAGTAGTTCCCAGCTGATACACTCCTTGCATAGTATCAAAATTCCCTACAAAAGTCTGGGCCTGACTACTTCTCTGAGCAGACTTCATCTGAGCAACCATTTACTTCTACTTCAATTTCTTCACTTTTATCTATTTCATCACTGCAGTACTTCCCATATCTCAAAATCTCATCAACTGATTCATTCTGCCAACTAGTCATTGCTGATGAATTATCATTTTATTTTCAGGGTCTCAATCCTGTCACAAAACTAGACATATAATGTCCCATATCGTTTGGTTCAAGCGTCTCTACCCGCTTTAATGCTTGAATGCCTACAACAGCCTCTCATAATAAAAATGGATGGACCCCTCAGGTTCCTGAGTTGTTCTATCAGTTTTGACCCAATCAATATCTTTGAGCAACACCTTTGACTTTAAGAATGGCATCACCTGCTGATACTATTTTATCACCAATGGTGAAGGGCTTTTTGTCACTGGGTCCTCATCTATACTTTCTGAGAGCATTCAATGGCTATCATACACTCTGCCCACAAGCCACTCGGAACCACAATGTCGAACAAAGTATTCAAATCAACCCACAATACTTGTGAAATCTTCACAACTCTATTGGTTTTTCCCTCAGCTTTGGAAAGCAGTTATTGAACGATGCAAGATCACTTCTACTCCAAAGCACATTACCATAACCTTCCCTTGGCACTTCTCTCAGCGGAAAGTTTGATGTCCTTACATCTCCTTCTACAGGAGGAGGTAGTTCCCCTGTTTGTCTCTTCGGTCTTACTTTCTCACCCATCGACTTACCCATTTAACAAATTCATTCCATTTCCAAGTGTTTTTAATTAGCTCTTTAATTTGTATATTTATCCCGACGTTCTCATGCATGCTATGTCTTCCTCAATAAAGCATACACAATAATTCTTCTACAAGGCTTAGGTTTTGTTCAAGTCTATCTCATATTTTTCAGCCCCCTCAGATAGTTCTGCACATCTAGTAAAATCCTTACACATAAATAGAAGTTCATTGTCTTGATAAGAGTATAAATGAGGGATTTCAAGATTCCCACTAATCATCTCATCCAATTGTAACTTCAGTTTAGCCACATTCACCAAATTCTTCCTCACAGGTGACTGAATCATTCCCTGGCACAACTCAGAACTCCGACTATCATTCAATGGAGTATTAAACGTTTTTATCCACTGGTCTATTTCCTTAGCACTGACACTCTGTGACACCAGAGGAACATTCGACATAGCCTCATCTCCATGGGTACTGCTACTGAAATTTAAATGCGGCTCCCAAGCAGGTGTACAGAAGCTAGCATTCTCTGAAGTGTACCTATTGAACCGCAGCCTGTATGATTAAAAATCGATCAGCACTTGCCACATGTGGGGGCTGGTATTTGTTGGGACTAAAGGAACAAATCCTCTCTTATTGAGACTTTCAGAAGACATTACCTGCAGTGCCTGCTGGGACAGGAACATAAAAATTATAAGTTCTCTTTCCTGGGAAATGAAGCTTATACATGGGGACCACAGGACCAATAGTAACTGAGGCAGTAAGAGCATCAGCAGTGTTTGGGGTAGTAGAGTTAGCAGGAGCACAAATTCCTGAACCTTCTCCTATTTGTTCATGGTGCATGTTCACCAGAGAAACCCCACTGAACCAGGGCTTACATTTATAGGGGCAGTAGCTAATCTAAGATTCCTACCACCAATAGTGCTATCGCCTCCCTGTACTCTGGTCTCATTGTATGGAGGTGGACGCTCTAACAATGAGTCATCTGAAAGTCTATCACCAGAATCACTGTCACTGATCTTACTCATATCATCTGCCTCCTTTAGTTTTTCATTCTTCACTTTTTTGTCCTTTTTCTTTTCCTTCTCTTTCTCAAGTGCTTCACTCATTAAGGCACTCCAACTCCCTCTATCATGCCAGTTCTCCACTTCTTTTATTCAGCATCCCATCTAGCATTCACATTCTATGCACTACTTTTTGTGCTCTTCGCTGATACTTCTCTTTCTCTCTGGCATGAGCAGCACTTTCCCAAGCATTTAGCACCTCATAATTTGCAGGCCTAGGGGGTGGTTTCATCTCTTATAACAATCTCCTCAAGTTTTCAATAATTCTCAGCTTAAATGTGTCATAGTGTGGAAACTTCAAAGCCCCTTCCTTTTCTGTGATCTTGTCCCAAACGACTAAGCCAAATATATGTACAAATCCCTATATTTATTGCCATATAAGACCTGGGGTATCTTTAGGTCGTGCCTCTTTTCCCTCGCTAATAGGTACAGTTACATCACCTCTAAACAGATCTCGTATGACCTTACCAAATATCAATAATCACAGAATTTTGTTCTGTACTAGGCAATAACTCTGCCCATGAATCTCATTCAACAGTAACAACCAACTGCAGCACAACCCATTGTGATGTAAACAACCAATACCAGCACAGCACTGCACCAACCAATCAATACCAGCACAGCATGCTGTGACGTCAATCTGGCTTCTTGCAGTGGCTCACCCTCTTTTTCAATGCTCATACACACACTCTTCTCAGCGACAAACACACATAACAAAATATAATACAAATAACTTTTGTCTTCTCCACTACAGAATCGCCAGTATTGAGCCACACAAAAGACAAGCACTTCGAAAGAACCTCGACCAGTGGTGTATCATTCAAATTGGTTTAGAATCACGCTGTGTATTAGAATCCACTTTAACAAGCACACCTCACATTCACGCAAATATAAATGTCCCTATCTTGATTGAGTCATTAATAACGTCTAGCGACAAGCACCACTAAACTTAGCAGACAATTACACTATAGTGACTTTTACACTTTTTAATACTATCCTGGGATCTTAGGCTAAGTCGGACCCAATAACAACCTATTTTACTAAACACCAAACACACACACACCATTCAAAACATCTCTGCAAAACACCATCCAAAGTCCACAAAGTACCTCAAGCTGAGCGCAAACCACTGCAACTCACTAACCTTTTGATACTCACTCCTCCACTGACCAGACACTCTCCTAAATCTCCGGAACTTTGCCAATCTTCCAACTTCTAGGCATGGGCACTAGGTACTTGGCTCTAGGGACTAACTAATCTAGTAAGTAAATAAGGGATTTTAGCGCCCTTTACTTCAAGACCTAGCCATCCTTACTCTGCTACCATCTGATGACACTTTGGGCCCTTGCTCTTGCTTCTCTTATTCCGATGGACCTTTTTAGGATGAAGGAGAGTTAAAATCAACATGTTAATTAAATTAATTGTGTGACATCTTTGGTCACATATTAAATACAGGAGATCTAGAATTAAGTTAAAAAGTTTATTACAAATTAAGGGCCAAACTGATGTAAATAGATCTCAAAAACATGCCATATGAGTAAAAAATCACCAAAGGTGAGGTAAAATGTTGAATGAAGTTATATCGTATAACCATGAGTCATACAAGTATTTCAACTGAGGCAACAGAAAAGATGAGAAACAGAATCTGATGATCAGTAAATACATTTCGGTCTTCTTGCCTAACCACTGGAGAAACTAAATTAATCTAAATATCCTAAAGTAAGCAGAAGGGAAATCCTAAGTAAGTCTTATGAAATATAGGAAAATGTCAGCATAACAGAAATGTCAGTAGAAGTTATGATAGAGAGCTGTTGCATAGCATAAAGCCACATAATGGAATAAGGAATAGAAAGTAGAGGAGACTATACCCTCCAAGTCTCAGGGGAATCTGCCATGTTTAACTAGGTGAATACCAACAATTAAACTTGCAGAAGCTTTGAGAAAGCCACGTCATCCATGCCAGTAGTTTTCCATCTTCCTTGCACACTTGAAATTGGCGATTCCCCTCAAGTTCTCATCCCACATATCGAACATCAGGATGAATATCTCCCGGTGCCTAATTCACAAACAGGAGTCTTTTCTTCTCACTACGTTAACACTGCTTGTTCTTGGTTAAGTATCCTCTCAGAGCACACTATATCTAACACACAAGATGCCTTTCATTAACTGAAGACTTGCATGAACGCACCTGCAATGATCAAGGCCCACATTGCAACATTGGCAGTAAATCCTGCTTTCCGCCGTGCAGAAGATTGCCAACACACCGCTGCAGCAGCGGAATTCTGCTACAGGTATTACGACCCACAGGCTGGAATCCGCCAAAATCCAAACACCCACACAAGTCCGCCACACCAAAGGTCAGTGATAAACTGTTGATAACAAAACCGACACCGTCACGCCAACAGGAATACTCCCACACTATCACAACCCATGAATCCACGCAGCGGTCTTTCAACAGCGGTATTCCATTGGCGGTACACACCGCTGCGCTCAAAATACACACACATTTACAAATCACAACCACATAGGACAATTTTAAATACATACACCTGATACACATACACACACCACTCCCACAAACTCAATACAATATAAAACACACACCCACATCACCCACAAACCCCTACAACAAAAATTGAGAAAGAAGCCCAGACAGAAACACCACCATCAACAATACTATCATCCACAGGCACACAACACCATCACTCACACAACATCCACGCACCTCAGACAACACACACAAACACATTCCCTCACACATCACAACACACACCACCTCAAACATCACCCACACCATAGCACCGCAAAGACACTCCAGGTTCTCTGAGGAGGAGCTCAGGGTCATGGTGGAGGAAATCGTCCAGGTAGAGCCACAGCTATTCACATCACAGGTGCAGCACACCTCCATAGTTAGGAAGATGGAGCTATGGCGCAGAATCATAGACAGGGTCAATGCAGTGGGACAGCATCCAAATACTAGGGATGACATCAGAAAGAGGTGGAACGACCTACGAGGGAAGGTGCATTCTGTCGTCTCAAGACACCAGATTGCAGTTCAGAGGACTGGCAGCGGACCCCCACCTCCTCTCCCACAACTAACAACATGAGAGGAGCAGGTCTTGGCAATACTGCATCCTGAGTGCTTCAAGTCCCGCTTCGGCAGGTCTTGGGCTCAATTCCCCTTGACCAGATAATTCTCGCCTTGGTGCCTAATCTAACTCATGGGTCCCACTCTGCAACTCTGGGCAATAGCTTGCTTAATCTCCACAACGGCCCCAACAGCGCTTGGATGCCTGGCTTCACCCTGGGGTTGCTCAGGAGTGGGCACCTCACAGGGAAAAGCCAGGAGGGGTTCCATAGCGGTATGAGTACAGCGCCTTGAGACCCTAACGGGTGAGTAGTGCGCTATACAAGTGCTAATTTACATTTTTACATTTACATTTACATTTACACTGCAAGTGCTGCTGTGACCTCAGTCTGGAAGCGACGATGGCTCATGTGTCTGGGGAAAGGGCCCCTGCCTTCACTTCGGAGGAGTTGCAGAAGTCGGTGGATGGGTTCCTCCCCCAGTACACGCTTCTCTACGGTCCTCCAGACAAACGGATGCATACACTGTTAGCATGCTTCATGGGCAATGCCTGTTTGGAGTGGTGTGGATGGAAGATACATGGGGGGGAACTGAGGCCTGAATGTGCGGACGGTGAGTGTATGTGCGTCAGTGCAAGGGTGGGAACGTGGTCCATTGACTGTGACGGTGCGGACGGTTAAAGTTTTTCCTTTTCCCCTGTACTATTCCTCTAGATCAGCGCCCACCAGAAGAAGGATATTTGGCGTGCCATCGCCAAGGTAGAATGGACCCTGGGGGTCCACCACAGACAGAGCACCCACTGCCGTAAAAGATGGGAGGACCTTCGCCGCTGGAGCAAGAAGACAGGGGAGGCCCAGCTGGGGAAAGCCTCCCAACGTGGGAGGGGTGCCCATCGCACCATGACCCCCCTGATGTTCCGGATCCCTTTGTGGTGTATCTGAAGTTGGATGGGCGCTTGAGGGCATCACAGCAGCCACAAGGGGGTGAGTACCATCACATCCATCTGACTCTGCACGCATTACGAGGTGTCTGGGTGGGGGAGGTGGGCAGTGGGTTACCCTAGGCCAGGGCGAGCTTTGTAGGCAAGGACCCTTTGTGAGGCAGGCTATGTGGCAACCCAACCCCACCAGTGGTAAGAGCCATCTACACCTAGTCAGGCTCCTGTGACTTCCATGTGTGCAGCAATCGGGCATAGGCCTTGTACCCCATGGCCCTGTGATTTCTCTAAGAACCCTAAGTGCATGGCGTAGTGCAGAGGGCAGCTGTGTTTGTAGTGTCCGCCAACGGTAGTGGTATTGCATGAACTGAACATGTCTTTCTCCTGTCTTTCCCCACCACTTTTGTGGTCTCCCTGATCTGTGTGTAATAGCATCATCAGACGGAGGAGCAGTGTCACTGGAGCAGGAAGGAGCTGCATCCCACTTGGCCCTGGAGGGCGAGACAACGGAGTCTGAAGCCACCAGTGGGACAGAGGACCAGGGGAGCTCCACGGCAGGGACAGGAGGTGACTTCAGCGACAGCGATTCCTCCTCTGATGGAAGCACGCTTGCAGTGGCTGGCTCCTCTGTGCCCCCCGCATCAACAGGTACAGCCGCCACGCCCCCTACCAGCACCGCCCTCCCAGAAGCCCCTCAGTGTGTGTCCCATGGCCGCTCACCCAGGAGGGTGGGCATCTCCTTCGCCCCAGGCACCTCAGGCCCTGCCCCAGTCAGCCCTGCTGCCCTCAGTGAGGAGGCTATTGACCTCCTGAGATCCCTCACTGTTGGGCAATGCCAACCAGGGTGTCAAGAGGCATTTGCAACAAACAAATGCATTCCTGGAGGTCATTCATTCTGATCGCACAAAAAAGGTGTACACTGTTCCAGAGAAGAATACATCTAAATCTAAGGGAACCTTTAAGTTCAGGAGCAAGAGCCCTCACACATCCTGACGGATGTCATGCTTCATCATCGGGGTGCTCCTCGTCAGACCGGCGCTGCAATGTCTGACGGGCTCCCCGTTAGGGGGCTCTTTGCCGGAGATCTTTTAAAGTGACTGCGTGATGGAAAATATCACTGGAAATTGTTACGTTCAGGCACTATTTCTGGCAGGAGAGTGAAAGGTTAAAATTGGTTCTACACCCCAAAAGCCAGCACTGTTTATTGTATCTGAAAAGGGGGTTAGACCAAGAGTAAAAACACAGGGAAAGTGGAAAATGAGAAATAATGCTCAACCACTTTCTTCTGGTGGATGGGGCCGGGGAAATTATCACCTATCCTGTAAACACTGGTCAACATGTTTCGTGTCCGACGGTCTATACAGATCCTATGATGCTTCTTCAGGACCATCATATAAACAGGACTTTTGAAATCCCCTGTACCTCAGCCTATCCCAAGCACACCATCAGACCAGCATGCACACACCTCATCACACAATGGTGGCTCAGGCAAACATAAGCACCACACATCCCACAGGCACTCACACAAGCATCATTCCCATGCAGACATACCAACATCCACTGCTGCGACTGTGTCCCCCTCCTCCCCGTCGTCCTCCTCCCTCCCAGTCTTGTCTCCACTCACACGCATGCACTACATCCTCAGCTACTACCTCCATCAATAGCACGCCCACCAGCACACACCGCTCATGTGCACTCACCGCCCCACTACCATTTACACATCCCCAATGTTCTCTACTAGGGTGTCTGTGAGCCCACCTCCCAAAGTATGCAGACACACACCCACCCAACAGCCATCCACCTCACAACAGCCTCCAGCCCATACACCTTCACCCAAATACAGCATTTGTGCACCTCCTACAACCACCACCTCTTCCTCCACTCCCAAACCCCCTCCTATCTGTCCCAGTGTGTCTAAAAAACTTTTCCTGTCTAACATTGACCTCTTCCCTACACCTCCCCCCCGTCCGTCCCCTAGGGACAGGCTTTCCAGGTCCCAACCCAGCACCTCAGCCACCACATCACCGGGCAAAGTGGTCCCAGCAACAGCAGGCTTTTGGAGTGTGCCAAGCATCAGGGCAGCCAGTGTGCCACGTAGCAAGGGCAAGGACATTCCGCCACCTGCGAAAGTTAAAAAGTTGCCCACATCCTGGAGGGAGAAGGCAAAACACCTGCCACCAAGGGCTCAGGGAAAACAAAAGGGGATGGTGACTAGACAGCTGCGCCACCATCCAAGGTTGGGAAAGGCCATAAAATCAAGGGCAGGTCAGGAGAGGGCATGGTGGCACTGACTATGGGACCAGTGTCACACCTTCTGTCCATGAAGACGCCAACCGGTAAGGCGGAGAAGACCGCCACCTGCACAGCCACCTGCACCACCACACACATCGCCACCAGCACTGCAGTCACTGAGCCCGCCACCAGCACCACAGTCACTGAGCCCACCACTAGCACCGCCACCTGCACCGCTGCCACAGAGTCCGCCACCAGCACCGCTGCCATAGAGTCTGCCACCAGCACCGCTGCCACAGAGTCCGCCGCAAGCACCGCTGCCACAGAGTCCGCTGCCATCACCGCTGCCCCAGAGTCCACTGCCAGCACAATGCCACAGAGGCCGCCGCCAGCACCGCTGCCACAGAGTCCACCACCAGCACCGCTGCTACTGACATCGCCGCAAGCACCGCCAGCGGCCCCACGACATCCTGAGCCAGTGACACCACCGCAGACATGGCTGCCATCCCCAGTGGTCAGTCTGCCGAGCCTGGTGGTCAGTTCCAGGAGCCTGGGCAGCTTCCATGATGCACCATCTTCAGTTGAGAAAAGCATTCACTGCCTCTGTCCTTGGCAGGATGAATCACTCTGGGCACAAAGCCCCCTCCAGAACCAGTGGAGAAAGGCATCCACTACCTCTGTCCTTGGCAGGATGAAGCACTCTGGGCACAAAGTCCCCTCCAGAACCAGTGGAGTATCACATCCACTACCTCTGTCCTTGGCAGGATGAAGCACTCTGGGCACAAAGCCCCCTCCAGAACCAGTGGAGAAAGGCATCCACCTGAGAGACTGCGGCCTTGCACTCTCCAGGATACAGCAGTGGGCAAACCACCCACTGGAGAGACTTGAGAGACTGTGGCTTTGCACTCCCCAGGATAAAGCAGTGGGCAAACCACCCACTGGAGAGACTTGAGAGACTGTGGCTTTGCACTCCCCAGGATACAGCAGTGGGCAAACCACCCACTGAAAAGACTTGAGAGACTGTGGCTTTGCAGGCCCCAGGATAAAGCAGTGGGCAAACCACCCACTGGAGAGACTTGAGAGACTGTGGCTTTGCACTCCCCAGGATACAGCAGTGGGCAAATCACCCACTGAAAAGACTTGAGGGACTGTGGCTTTGCACTCCCCAGGATACAGCAGTGGGCAAACCACCCACTGGAGAGACTTGAGAGACTGTGGCTTTGCACTCCCCAGGATAAAGCAGTGGGCAAGCCACCCACTGGAGAGATTTGAGAGACTGTGGCTTTGCACTCCCCAGGATACAGCAGTGGGCAAACCACCCACTGGAGGGACTTGAGAGACTGTGGCTTTGCACTCCCCAGGACAAAGCAATGGGCATGGAGCCCCCTCGTGGAGCAGTGGCGTCGTGCACTCATCCAGCTGAGGTGCCCCCCGTTTCCTTCCCCCTGAGGTGCCTGTTTCTTTTCGATCTGATTCCCCTGCAGTGTTCTCTCCGTTTGAAGTCTGGTACCGAGTGTGGGCCTCGCCCATGCATTTTGGGCCCAGTGGTCCACGGACAATAATTGGTGCAGTATCCGTACTTGTGTAGTTGGTGTACATAATTGTATATACAGTATTTTGAGTTTTGACTATTGTTTTTTTCATGATTACAATCGTTTAACTCATTTCCTTTTGTCCTTGCTTTCTTGAAGGAGGGGTGGTGGGGTGTAAATGTGATGTTGCAGCATTTATTTGTGTGTATGTTGTAGTGGGTGAGGGTGGGGGTGGGGGTGTTGTGTGTGTGTGTGTCACTCTCTTTTCCCTCCCCTCCCATGTGTTGTAGGTGCAGTACTCACCGTGGTCGTTGCCGCCGTCTTTGTTGCTCCTGATAGAGGAGCAGGAATACCATCGCAGGGAGTATTTGGAGTTCTGGCTCCATGGCGTCCTGGCTCCTCGTGGGGTGTGGAGAGGTGAGTGTTTTCCCTTCCAAGTCCTGTTTCCGCCGTGTTTTTGTTGGCTTTGGTTTCGACCCGGAAAAGGTGGCGGATTGGCCTCTCATAATAGTGTGGGCGGTACATTGTCTTCCGCCTGTCTGTTGGCGGTGACCGCCAAGCTGTTTGTTTCTACCGCCGTGGCGGTCGGAGTGTTAAAGTGGCTGTCTATGTTGGCGGTTTCCACCATGGTCGTGATTCAATTTTTTTTCCACCGGCCTGTTGGCGGTATTACCGCCGCTTTAACACCGACCTCCAGGGTTGTAATGAGGGCCCAAATATTGCAACAGGAACAAATCTCCAGAACAGACCAAGGCCCATATTTATACTTTTACACACAAAACTGCGTTAGTGCAGTTTTGTGTGTAAAAATATAGTGCCATTCCTAGATGCCGGACGAGTGCCATATTTATGGAATGGCGCAAGCTGGCACTAATGCCCTGTTAGCGTCCTTGTAAAGGACGCTAACTGGGTGGGGGAGGCATAGGGGAAACCGGAGCTTGTGCGCTGAACAATGGAGCTACACTGTTTGGAGGAAAAAAATGCCTCTATGCAGTGTAACGCCATTTCCTGTCGCACAACCCAGGGACATGGCTCCTGTCTTAGCAAAGACAGGAGCCATGCCCACCACCCCAATGGCCATGCCCAGGGGACAAAGGTCCGCTGGGCATGGCCATTGGTGCCAGCACCATGCAGGGGGCCCCAAGTCAGGGCCCCTTGAGTGAAAAAATAATAATAATATATATATATATATATATATATATATATATATATATATATATATATATATATATATATATACTTACCTGGGATGGGTCCCTCATCCTGTGGTGTCCCTCTGGTGTGGGTGATGGTGTCCCTGGACCAATGAAGGGTACCTGTGGGCTCTTTCCATGGTCTCTGACCATGGAAAAAGGCCCAAAGGTCCCCTAATGCCTGCTGATACCAAGGCATTAAATAATGGTGTAAGCAAGCTAAGTGCTGTCACTGCCGGGAGGCCGGGGAAGAGAGCCACGTAACAGGGCAGGAGCCCTTTAAAAGAACTTCGCGCTCCCGCCGTCGCGGGAAGCGCTGTCACTGCCGGGAGGCCGGGGAAGAGAGCCACGTAACAGGGCAGGAGCCCTTTAAAAGAACTTCGCGCTCCCGCCGTCGCGGGAAGCGCTGTCACTGCCGGGAGGCCGGGGAAGAGAGCCACGTAACAGGGCAGGAGCCCTTTAAAAGAACTTCGCGCTCCCGCCGTCGCGGGAAGCGCTGTCACTGCCGGGAGGCCGGGGAAGAGAGCCACGTAACAGGGCAGGAGCCCTTTAAAAGAACTTCGCGCTCCCGCCGTCGCGGGACGCGCGCGGGCGGCGCCCGGGCGAAGCCCGGGCCAAGGGCGGGCCCGTCCTGCGCCCGTCATCGCCCGGAAGAGGCCGGGCTGGGCCCACTCTCTTTCATCTACTGCCTAAAATACACCAAGTAAGCTAACTTACATACTTCAGGTATTCTATAACTTTACAGGCACCATGGGGAAAAGGAAAGCTGCTGACTCACTAGGTCCTTTGACAGATAGCAAAAAGCAGAGAAAGCGCATTGCTAAACCGGTCACTAAGCCAAAAAAAACCTTTGAGGAGATAGATCAGTTGTTTGAGGAGGTTGAGGCAATTTTAAACTGTTCGCCTAATCATAACGGTGCCTCCCTCGGAAAAAATGCCCTAGTTCCTCCAGGGAAGATACAAGACTATTTTAAGAAAAGGTCAAAGGATCAAGACCTGGACCCAGGGTCGATTAGAAACAGTGCAACCATACTAACAACACACCTGCTATCCATCCCCCACTCAAATGCTATAACAAACACAACAAATGCATTGGTGCACAGGAGCGGATCTCCCCACGTGGGAACAGTGGGTAACATTCTAAATCCTGCTATACCACTGAGTCCCGCGACTAATCCGATCCCGAATATTCCTTGTAGAAACCGGTTTGAGGCCCTAGCCGAGGACGACGAAACTCCTAGAGGTTTTGATATAATATCAGATGATACCAACAAAGAGATCATCCAGAGTACCCCGAAACAAGTCCCTGTCTCCCCCTTAACGCATCCTGTCACCGAGCCTAGTAATGCCCTTATACTTCAGAGAATAGAAGAAGTTAGATCCCTGGTTCTACAAATGGCCAAATGTCTCAGAGAGAGCTTAGAGTGTGGATGCAAGTGCAAATATAGGGATGAAGAGGCAAATTTAGATCATACCATGCCAGATTCAATACTAACAACTCAGCTTGCACAGGGGGGCCAGGTAAACGATCATCAAAAGGAGAAGTCAAATCGGGTCGGCCTAGATGGGAACGCAACACGCCTAGAATTCAACATCACACAGGCGAGCCGACATCGCAAAAGACCACTAGATGAGGGGGATACCATGGGAAATCACATTGCTATTAACAAACTACCCTCAGGGCCCTCAAACCACCCGCCAGCAAAGAGCTGCAAACAGACTGACAACTTCCCTCCTAGGAGATCCAATGCTATTCCTAACGACAACGACCCATTCGCTCCCAAATATGCTCCCGGTTATCCTAATGTCCCCTCTCTTCAGAGGACATCTTACGAACCAGTCCAACTGCCAAAACCCCAATGTCTCAAGCCTGGAATGAATACTCTCTTCTTGAAACAAGTCCCGAAATTGCCCCCTGGACTCAGTGAGGACCATGAGTCCAGGGCTAACAAAGTAATCCACTGGTTACGACACCAAAGGAACTGTCTATCAGTTATACGTTCAGATATTTGTAACACTAAGCGGTGGTGTCCCTCAGGATCAACACACGATGTAATTTCAATTGAGTTCCATAACAGATCTCTGGTAGAAAACCTTGTTCTGTTCAATGACCGAACTCTTCATCTCATGGAACAAAAAAGGGGGCACATCACCTTAGAGACAGCACCGGAAACAGAAGGCCAGTTACAAACTCCTGATTACGTACGTAACAATTCAATCAGCAAACAGTCCAGGCATGTCAACACTATTTGGTCTAACCCGGCATGACTGGCAACAGCACAGGGACCAATTCCCGGCACTAGTCTAACGGAACTCAGTCCGACGATTTCTGATGGTCCCACTGATACAGAGCTGACTCCCGAGAGACTGAACCAACAGCCACCAACCCCGGTCCTTGAGAAAAAAGGCATATCAATCATGACATGGAACCTAGCAGGCCTTGGGAGGAAACTAGACGATAATGACTGGTGCTCGTATATTAATACCCAAGACTTATGTCTTTTTCAGGAAACATGGTCCAAAGAGCCGACTACCCTAGACGGGTTTCTTTCCTTCAATGTGGCTGCTCAACCCTCGACAAAATTGACGGGCAGAGCTAAAGGAGGACTTCTGATGCTATTAAACAAAAATGTACAGTGCACATACAAGACTTTAAAGTTTGATAGCCCAGATCTGATGGGGCTACAAATTACGTTCCAACAGGACTTTACTATAACATTTGTCAATATTTACGCCCGCTCGGTTTCGCGAGGGGCTGAGTCACCAGTCTTAAAACAGCTTCTTGACTTTTTAGATACCCTGCAATCAACTTCTTACTTAATAATAGCAGGGGATGTAAACTGCACTTTTGAACCTTCTGCGATGCTAACTGGTCTCACAGAGGATGAAGATGAAACATGGGGGATTGCCCAGTTGACTAGTGACAATAACTGTGTTAACTCTCATGTAGCTATCCAATTGGCATCCCTTTGTTTGAAACATGGTCTCAGGGCATGCAATGGCCGTATGCCCTCTGACCTGGATACTGCACCCACCTTCAAACGTGGCCCAATTACAAGCGTAATTGATTACTTTCTAGTGGATGTGAGACTGTGGCCCCTTCTGGATGATATGAAGGTGGACGTCAGAACTGAAAGCGACCATCATCCCCTGCTACTTTCTATGTCAGGTGACGTGTTTGTTAGGACTTCAAACAAACAAACTACCTTTGTCCCTATTTCTACCATGAACATCACATCCACAAAGGTCAGGTGGCCAAAGGTCCAGTCAAACCCTTACCTGTTAAGTGAGATTTATCAGGCCTTTGTAGATATCCTAGCCCCATACAGAGATCACGATTCCAATGATATCCCCTTCCTATCTATACATGAAAATATGATCACAAGATTACAACGCATATTCTATAGGAAGGTTGGGGCAAGACATCAAGGAGCTACCTCTAATACATGGTTTGACGAGTCCTGCCATATGGCCAAGAAAGGACTAAAAGGTGCCCTTTTGAACGGACCCCACGGGGAAATATTACTAGCCAGACGCTTATACAAAGAATCCATCACTCGAGCAAAAAAAACCTGGGAAGACAAAACTTGGCAGAGTTTAGTGGATGCTACTCAATCTAACAACAATAAATTGTTTTGGGAACTGTTAGGCAAACGAGAGAAAGAGGGTAGGATTGGTGTGAGAAGCCATATACAGCCAGAAAAATGGGTTGACCATTTCTCTGGCTTATACAGAGAAATTGAAACTCCTACAACCTTAATTACAGGGGAAGCAGGCCAAGACCTTCCATCTACCCCCGATGAGAATTGTGGCCCAGCCCCTCTTGTAGGGGGAACACAGGGTTTTAAGAGCTATATCTGTTTTACCACCAAAGAAACAGCCAATGCTATTGGTTCCTTAAAACTTGGGAAAGCCCCAGGCCCAGACAAAAATCCAGGGGATCTCTACTCGTCAGAACCATTAGTCTGGACTTGGTATATCAATACACTCTCTAATAAAATTGCCGAAGGGGGGCAGATCCCCATGACATGGAAGGGAGCAGAAATTATCCCCATCCATAAAAAGGGTGACGCCAACCTTCCGACAAATTATAGACCAATCAGTTTAATTGACAACATCCCAAAAATATTTGCCAAACAACTCCTAGGTAGATTAACCAATTGGGCCAAAGACCAGAATATTCTTTCCCCTCTCCAAGCTGGTTTTCGCCCAAAGACCAGTACAGTGGACCAGGTTTTTAGACTGGCCATTCTGTACTGGAAGTACATAGCTCTTGCCAAACAACCATTATACATTGCCTTTGTCGACCTGAGATCAGCATTTGACTTGGTCCCGAGGGAAAAGTTGTGGGAAGTGTTACAAAAAATAGGGACTCCGGCCAATTTAATCCAACTTCTAAAGCGGTTGCATGAGGATACATATGCGCAGGTGAGATGGGGGAACCTAGGCGAATTAACGGACAAAATCCCCATAAATAGGGGTGTTCGCCAGGGTTGTGTATTGGCACCATTTTTATTTTCTATTTTTATTAACGAGGTTGTACAGGTTTTAATGACGTGCCAGAATGATGCCCCCACCCTATGCGCTCAAAAAGTTCCAATCCTTCTCTTTGCCGATGACTCTCTTCTTATTTCTAAATCCCCCATGGGCCTTCAAATTCTTATCAACAGATTTAACTCCTTCTGTTGTGACTACGGCCTAGAGCTAAACCATAAAAAGACCAAGCTAATGGCGTTCCGCTCAGGAGTGCGGAAGAAATGCACTATCCACCTAGAAGGGAACCTCCTGGATAAAGTATCCTCCATCGATTACCTGGGTGTAAGGATTGCTGACAATTTAAATTGGGGAGAACAGATTAATAAAAGTGAGGGTCGTTTGCAGCATGGTGCGGCTTCAATCCTGCGCTTTTACAGGGGCACGACAGCAAAAACCGTCTCCCCGGCAATTAAGATCTACATCGCCAGAGCACAGGGCGCTGCCGCATACGGAGCAGAGGTTTGGGGTTTTTCTGACTGTAACAGGCTCACTATTAGTGAGAATAGTTTTGCGAGGTCTCTGTGTGCTTGTCCTCCTAGTACTCCACTGCTACCTCTGTTCTTAGACTTAGGCCTGAGACGCATAGCCGATCTGATCATCCTAAGACCATTATTATATTGGATACGACTATGGACCAACCCCGAACTAGACGTTTATAAGTCCTCACTCCACGACCTGCTTATGTGCCCCAATTCAACTTCTATTCCCTGGGTCAAACATGTATCCAGTTGGTTTAACAAACTCGGCCTAAGCCACTTTTGGGAGGAACCCCATAAATTAGAAAAGGCTCATTCTATTGCGCTAAAACGCATATATTGGTCCCATGTATATAACGATCATATTACTCATAGAACTCATGGCACTTTAACAAATCATTTTACAGATTTTAAATGGTATCCTCAATTTGAACCCTATCTAGACAATATACCTGACATTCTTGGCAAAAGCTTATATGCCAGATTCCGTTTCGGGTCGCTGCCATTGAAGACATTGATGTGCAGATGGGGTACAAAAACAGATACAAGTACATGCCCAGCCTGTGACGCAAAACCAGAAACGATTGAGCATTTCATGTTTTTTTGCCCTGCTTATTCTCTTCCCAGGTCTAAGTGGATCTGTCATATCTGCCGCGATATGGGGATAAGAGATTGTGCCTCTGCCTTGAGGATTTTAAAAAGTCATCATTCCACGGTTTTAATACTTGCTGTCAGTAAATATTTATTAGTAGCATGGCGAATACGAAATTCCATTGCAAAGACTGTGTCTTAATTAGAGCCTTACTTTTATTCTTTATTCTCTTACTCTTACAAGGATTATAGGAAAGGGGCTGAAATCGTATTATGTGTATTATGTGTCCTGAGAATTCTTTTAATTATAGTATGCTCAGTAACCTATGTTCCACAATTTCTATTTATGTTTTATAATATAATATTTTTATTATTACTGGTTTTATCCTTATTTATTATTATTGTATTTTCGCTTTGATGATTGACTGATCGAATAAAGCATGTGTCAAACCCCTCAAGCTAAGTGCCAATAATTAAGGCCCCCATCCCCCATGCTAGATTTTAACACGGGGTGATAAATATGGCACTAAGGCCCTCATTATGACATTGGCATTAAAAAACACCTACTGCCACAGCGACGGCCGCCAAAAGACCGTTGCTACAGCTACCAGCTGTCCGCCGTATTATGACCACAGCCGGATTTCTGCCAGAAGAATGCCGGAAATCCGGCTGTGGCCATGCCGGCGGATGGCCAGCATCAGCGCCACGCTATATACCGCCACCAGCCATATTATGACCCATGATACGTCCTGACGGTGTTCTGCTGGCAGGCGCTGCTGCTGGCAGCAGCGCCCTGTCCATCTCCTGCAGAAGGACCTGCTGCACACAGGTAAGTCGGGTCTCTGACAGGGGAGGAGTGTGTGGGATGTTGTGTGTGTGTGTGGAGGGGTGTGTATGAATGTTTGTGTGTGCGTGAATGCGAGTGTGTGTTGCGCGTTGAATGCGTGTGTGCATGTATGGAGGTGTGAGTGCGTGTGTGTTATGTGAATGCATGTTTGCTTCTCAAAAAGTACTGAATTTTTCCCACCTTCTCAAAAAATAGAGTTTTTTAAATTTATAACAACCTTTGAATACAAAATTAGTTTTTGGCTTAGTACCGAATCACCCACCTGCATGTTTTCATCTTTCACCTTGCATTTCTTATCATAGTTGTTGGACCTGGTTCTTTCTGCAGGGTCATCCCCAAACGTTTTGACTCCTTCCTTCCCTTTTTTCTGAAATTGTTTTTGTGGGCTTTAGGACTCCGGGCACTTTAGAACTGCTAACCAATGCTGAAGTGCTTAAAATACAGTAACATTGGCGTATTTACCATTGGCCTATTAACAGTGTACTACATGTGTCTAGGCCTGCAAAATAAATGCTACTGGTAGGACTGCTGCACTAATTGTGCCACCCACTTCTTTAGCCTTTAAAAATGACTCAGGCCTGTCATTGCAAAGCCTATGTGTGCAGTTTTAAATTGCCATGTTGACCTGGCATTTTAACCCTCTTGCTAGGCCCAAACCTTCCTTTCTAACACACATGTCACCCTAAGGTAGGCACTGGACAGTCCAAAGGGAAGGGTGCAGTGTTTGTAAAAACCTGGACAAGCACCTTTTATGTTTTACATGTCCCGGAAGCGAAAAACTCCTAAATTAATTTTCACTTCTGCAAGACTTGTCTCTCCCATGGGTTAACATTGGGAATGCCTTATTACAATGTAATAACCAATTGAGAAGTGATGGGATCCCCAAGTTTCGTGTTTCTGGATTCCATAATTTAAAATCACAACTTATGGTGAAGTTGTATATTAAATTGTTATTCTGAAAATGCCACTTTTAGAAAGTTGGTATTTTCATACTTTAAATCATCTAGTGCCTTGTGTCTGTCTCTGAATAACCATCTGGGTGAGTGACAGTTAGGTGCTTGTGCATTTCGCCCATACACAAAGGGAGCTTAGGTGTGACTGATGGACCATCAACATCCTGATGGCTCATCCTGGGCAGGATCGGAGGGTGGAGCTGACACACCAGAAAGGACTGCATAAATCTCTGTTGTGAGTCTGGAGCCATGGCAGGAAGGAAGGACCTCTGTACTCTTCAAAGATCCCTCTTTGAAGTGACCCCCACTTCAAAGGAACCATTCTGTATAAGAACTAGACATCTGACCCTACTAAACCAGTACACTTCTGGCCCTGTGGATTCTCTGGCAGGAAGAAGGACTGTGGTGCTGTTGAAAAACTGTGAGACTACTGGACTGCTGCTCTTGAAGAACTGCTTTTCAGTTGTGCGCAGCTACCTGCTCTCCCAGCCTGAGTGGGAAGGACTGGACCTACACAGCATGAATCCAGAGTGACTCCAAGGGCTTGTTTTCTTGCCTCCTGTTCTGAAGTTTCAGGGACATTAAAGACTTCCAGCTACCTTAAAACATCACTAAGACTCTGTCATTGGTCAGTCCTCTCCTGACAAGTGCTGCTAATCAGTTCTGGGTCCTTGGAAGTTGGTTTCCCTGTGCTGAAACAGCAACTTCCACACATCATTGTTGTTGTGCCAGTTCAGAACAGCTGCTGCTTTTTTTGAAGCTGAAGCATCACTGCTAGGGGACTTTGCATGGCTGCAAAACTTGATGATTCCATGTCGTCTTTATCGTAAAGAGCTCGCTGTCGACGCATCTCTGATTACATGGATCAGAACCGATGCATCGCCTACATCCAAAGGGATCAATGGTGGCGCATCGCCTCCTCTGTTCCTCACCTCGGGTCTTCTGCCTCGAGGCATCCTTGTAGGGTAACGAAAGACAAATCCTTCACCAACGAAGCGTGTTTAGTGTAAGGTTTAATCAGGGATCCACGGCAGGCAGAGAAGCGACTGAAACGGATGAAAGTCAGCCTCCAACTGCCCCACAACAGAATACAGAACCTTAACATAGGAGTTCTATTCAAGGAACGGAATGGAACTAACAGAGTTAAATACTAACAAAAGGTAAAAGAGAAAAGAGGCAATAAGCACAGGCAAATGCAAACAATACATGAATACAAATAATAATAAATACCAATGCTACATCATCTTCCTCCTTCACAATGCAAAAGAAAAAACATATTAACAATGGAAGGAAACAGCAGCTAAACAAAGGTACATACAAATAATACCTAAACAGAGGCAAGTGCAACAATACATGAATACAAATAATAATAAATATACTAATACATATACTAATATAAGTAATAATCACTGTATTTCGACGAAAGTTTAACAATTCTATGGCAGCGTGTATGCAGAGATTCTACAGCTGGACCAACCGACGAGGATAAATCAGGAACATCCAATCCTTCCTGATGACGGGAAACAAAAACTTGATCCTTGGAATTACTTTGCATGGGATTCGTCCTGTCTTCTTTGTTGATAGGTCTGTCTATAAATATGCCGCTAGAAGTAGCCTCCTCCTCACGTCCAGCATAGACTTGTTTAAAAATGTCAGCTTGTAAAGGAGAAATAGGGATAATAGAGTTTTTATTCCACCACCCCTTCCCCTCTAAAAGTACAGCAGCTTTAGAAACTCTTAAAACCTTTACAGGTAAAGAATATTTGGAAATTCCTTTGGGCACTTTGCAAGGTTTTTTAATCAGGACATAATCATTCACATTAACTAATATCTCACACACGTTTCTACGAGAATCATAATTACGTTTTTGAATACGTTGTTTCTCAGAGACTCTCTTTTTCAACTCATTAATATCAATCTTCACCTCCTTGTGAGGGATGGTCATCCATGATGGTGTTAATTTAGATCTAGATTCCCTCCCTCTAAGTAATACAAACGGTGAGAGACCTGTGGTGGAATGTGGTGTATTAAGATATGCCCACAGTTTTTCATTCAAAGATTCTTTAACATTACAGTTGGTGGCGATGGCGGTTTGAATCCCCTCTTTAAGAATGCGATTAGCTCTCTCCACCAATCCATTAGAGGAAGGACTGTATAAAGCTACGCATGAATGCTTTATGTTGTGTTTAACTAAGAGACCTTCTATTTTACTAGAAATTAATTGCACCCCATTGTCAGTGACAATGTTAGATGGTGGACCTTCTAAATAAAACATAGATGACAGAAATGCAATAACAGATTCTGTGTCAGTATATTCCACAAAGTCATAATATATCCATTTGGAAAAATAATCGATGGCAACAATCATGTATCTCATGTTCCTAGGTAAAGCATTAAAAGGACCAGAAAAATCTACTGCAATACTCTCCCAAGCACCATTGGGAAACGGGATACTATACAAGGGTTTAGTCCGGCATTTCCAGTGTTTGTCAGACACCACACAAGAGGTGCACTGATCAACAAAATCCGACACTTGTTTGTCAATACATGGCCACCAGTATTTTTCTTTTAACCTTCTGCAAGTGGCTGAAATGCCTAAATGCCCCTCATGAGCAGCCTTTACAAGCAATGGTCTTAAATCATAGGGAGGAATTCACAGAGAGCCTCTCATGCACACCCCGTTCTCATATGACAATTCAGCAGCCAATTGACAATAGGTGTTGAGTTCCCCACAAAATTTCTGATGTTTGGGCCATCCATGAGTAATATGAAATTTCACTTTAGACAAAACTGAATCTCTAGTCATCGCAGAATTCCAATCATGTTCAGAAAAAAGACCATCAGATGATGAAGCTACCTCTAATACGCCAATGACACATTCAGTATCCTCATACTCAGTATCAAACAAAAGTAAAGGCAACCTAGACAGGCAATCCGCCCTCACATTTTTCCCACCAGGAATGTATTTTACATCCAGATTGAACTCTTGCAACTTGGACAACAGTCTTACTAACCTTGAAGAGGCTTTACCTAGCCCATTCCCTCCCATTAGGAAAACAAGTGGCTTATGATCAGTGTAGAGGGTACAAGCCATACCCCAAATGTAAGTCTTGAACTTATGTACAGCCCAGACACAAGCCAGAGCCTCCCTCTCAATGGTGCTGTAATTGACTTCAGTATCTGAGAGAGATCTAGATGCAAATGCAATAGTGTGTTCACGACCATCCACCCACTGGCCAAAAACTGCCCCTACGCCCTTCATACTGGCATCCACAGCTATAAAGGATTTGGCGGACGATATAAATGGCTTTAATGCCGGAGCAGATAGTACAAGTTTCTTCACAGAATTAAAGGCTTCCATAACTTCTTCACTCCATTCAAATTTGCTACCTTTTTTTAAGAGGTTTCTAAGGGGTTGCACTAAAATAGCATACCCATGTACAAATCTTGAGTAATATTCGCAAAGGCCCAAAAATGAACGAAGCTCATCTTTATTTGATGGAGAAGGTGCATTTAAAATGGCATCTAGGTTCCCCTGTTTAGGCTTAATACCATCAGCAGAAATTGAACGGCCTAAATATTCTACATCCTGGACCAAAAATTTACATTTGTCCTTTTTAATAGTAATCCCATGGTCTCTGAGTATAGTCAACACTTTGTCTAACATAATAGTATGTTCCTCTATGTTCTTGGTGTGTATTAGAATGTCGTCCTGAAAGGCACATACATTATTAAAATCACTAAATAAAGAATCCATTAATTTCTGGAAAACACTCGCTGCAGAGGCTAACCCAAAAGGAAGTCTGAGATACTTATAAGCTCCAAAAGGAGTCACAAAAGTAGTGAGTTCCTGAGAGTCTACACTAAGAGCAATCTGATGATATGCTGAATGCAAGTCAATAGTGGAGAAAAATTTAGAGGTCACCAAACTAGCATTCATCTCTTGTATACGAGGTAGAGGATGACAATCTACAATTATGTTTTTGTTTAATGATCTTAAGTCCACACATAGCCTTAACTCCCCATTTTTTTTTTTAGTGATAACAATGGGCGAAACCCACTCCGAGGAATCCGTAGGGGTAATTATGCCATCTTTGACTAGTTTCTCTAAAAGATCTTTGAGTTGCCCTCTGACAGAGATAGGGACAGGTCTTGCTTTATGAGCTACAGAAATGGCTCCATGCTTAAGCCTAATGCAATGTTCGAAACCTTTTACTACCCCGATCACGTCAGCAAATACTTCAGGTTATTTCATAGTAAAAATTTCCGAAATATTGGTAATGGGCAGGCTGATTTCTGATACTTCTAAAGGTATTTCCCCTAAGACTATAGGATTGTCAAATCCAGGACGTAAAGTTATGCCTAATTTAGCAAGATCTTTCCACCCTACGATATTTCTACCATCCACAGCTACATAAATCTTAGTCACTGTGCTCCTACCCAAGATAAATAATGTAGATGAAAAATATCCTAGAAGATTAATGTCATGGTTCCCAAACGCCTTGGGACTAATATCTGCCTCAATTAGTGTTTTATTTAAGGGCCAATGTCTGCGGTAAGTGGTTTCTGCAATGATGGTGATGGGTGACCCAGAATCAGCCATAGCAGAAATTTCAATAGAATCAATAACAACCTGACAAATGGGCCCCTTAATATTTCTAACCGTAGTAACATCCACAGTTAGTACAACATTAGATAAAATATTTGTACAGTCATTTACACCACCATCCTCCACCTGGTCACATTTAGCATATACATTACTGACTTTAACTCTGGCATTATAGTTAACAGGTTTGTAATTACGGTTATGTTGCCTACAAACAACCTGAAAGTGGCCAATTTTCTGACATCTCAAGCATTTCTTTCCCAATGCTGGACACGACTGATTGTTGCTTAAATGATTGTGTGACCCACAACGGAAACATATTGGTACATTCTTACTAAATTTTGTAGTTCTCTCCTTTATATAATTAATATCAGAATCTGCTGTCATTTGGTTAACCATTATGCCTTCAACATGTCCAGAAACTAATTTGGAAGTAACAATGGATCTCTCAATGGCTTTAGCTATGTCTAAAGTCTCCTCTAATGAGGGATTACGACAAGCTAACAACCGTTCCTGAATTTTTTTTGAAGAACAATTAAACACAAACTGGTCTCTAATGTGTAAGTCTACTTGATTGCCAAAATCACATCTGGCAGCTAGCACACGTAAGTTAGCCACATACTCATCCACTGTCTCATCTACAGATTGCTTGTACATTGCAAAATTGAATCTCTCCAAAAGTACATTGTGTTCATCCGAGAACTGCTTCCCAATCCTTTCTTTCGCCTCAATGTAAGTGTTCCATGTTGTATTATCACCACCACTTTCATCAGGTGGAGAGATCATGGGTAGGTTGTCAAAAACCCGTTGACCAGCCACACCAAGGTGATTAAAAAGTAGAGCTAATTTCCTTGAGGGAGAAAAGTCGCTGGCATCAATTGCCACTAAGTAATTCTCGAAAATTCTAATCCATTCTCTCCACTTAATGTCCGGTTTGCCACTCTTGGTTAAAAATGGTGGAGGTTGTACTACCAAATTATTGGATGCCATGAAGAGACAGCAGAATAATGCAGGTAATATGCTTGTACTGTTGTGACAATGCCTTCTTTATTTTAAATATGCTTTTGTTCAGATTATATTGTTAAGATATGGGATAGTATATCAAATAAATTGCACTTCCACTCTTCCGGCCTCCTAAAATCAAATATACACGTGGTGTACGTAATTCGGCAAATCAAACTTCCTAGAAATGTACTGACGCGTTCGTATAAGCGGAACACTTTTCCTTTAAAAATCCTCGCTAGGTGTAGGCACGTCAGTATCCTAGGAGACCACCACAATGCCACGACGTCAGCAGGGTGCACGCGCTAGTATCATGGGAAACAGCGCGCGACTGCACGACGGCAGAAAATGCTGAAGACAGGCGCTGCGCGTGCACGGCCGTTGAAGCTCGTGACAAAAAGCGCGTTAAAAATGCATACAAGTAAGTCTTAATAACGCGCATAAAAAAACGCAAAACGCACACGTTACCAATCACCAAGGTAGAGGGTGAAGTCTATGCCGGTCGGTGAATCCCTGGACAGGCACCAACTCCGTTGTGGAACTGCTCCGCAAATTATCTTGAATGTTGGGTTTTCTTCACCCCACTCCTGGTACCAAAATATGTAGGGTAACGAAAGACAAATCCTTCACCAACGAAGCGTGTTTAGTGTAAGGTTTAATCAGGGATCCACGGCAGGCAGAGAAGCGACTGAAACGGATGAAAGTCAGTCTCCAACTGCCCCACAACAGAATACAGAACCTTAACATAGGAGTTCTATTCAAGGAACGGAATGGAACTAACAGAGTTAAATACTAACAAAAGGTAAAAGAGAAAAGAGGCAATAAGCACAGGCAAATGCAAACAATACATGAATACAAATAATAATAAATACCAATGCTACAATCCTCCACCCAAAGGTGCTTTTTCAGTGGGACAATGTTGGTTCCTGAATCCAACCCACGCCCTATCGTGATCAGCCGTATTTATGCTTGTAAGCACTTAATTTACAGACATACTTTAAAAATTAATATCTCAACTTCTATTGATTGAATTTTTGTCATTTTGGTATTTTACTGTTCACTAAACTAACCTCTATTATTCTAACTAGATATGGTAACATTCTACATGGTGTTTTCACAGTTTTACTGTTTGAAGTGTTGCACAAATAATTTACATATTGCCTCTAAGTTAAGCGTGCCTATTCTGTGCCAAGCTTCCAGAGGGTGAGCCCAGCTGAATATATGGTGTTATCTGACTTACACTGACTAGGATTGTGGTTCCTGATTGGACAGGATGCAAACCTCTGTCAACCAGAACCCCAATTTCTAACAATAGTAAATGTTTCATTTAGCCACTGTTTTTTCCACAGTTTCTCTAACTTCAGAAAGATCTTTCACAGTGACAGACTGCTCAAAATCCACCCATGAAGGAATCTTTTTTTAAAATGCAACTCTCTTTCACAACAACTCGAAAGGTGTTGCTCCAGTGGCAAAATCAGGTGTATTGTGATGGCTGCAAATTTTACACCATAAATACTCATTCACATTTACACCTGAAGAGATGGCTGTTTGATATTCTAATTGCCCTTTCTAGTAGCCCATTAGAATGTGGAGCATAGAGAGCCATTCTGTAATGACTGATGCCATTTTCTTTAAGATTACACATCTTTGTTGACACCAATTGTGTGCCATTGTCTGAAACCAACGTTTTTGGTTCACCATCCAAAAAGAATATATTTTTCAAGACATCAGTGGATGAATCAGTAGGAATTTCCCCTGCAAACTTAAAAAGATATCCAATTTGAAAAATAATCAATTAGAACAGTGAATTATTTCTGAACAATAGAAAGACAGTTAAATGGATATAAGAAATCAATTGCTATTTCATCCCACTGGTAATCAGGCATCTCCAGGTTACTCAATACATTTTTTTCATGAGCAATTGTAATCTGTCTTTTTTTAAGGTTTCAGGTGATGCAAATAAAGCCCCTCTGAGGACAATATGAAATTCAACATTTAATTCTGGAAACACATGGTAAAAATACCTGATGTTACCAGAAGCACTTCTAGATACACAAAGATCAGCAATACTTATTTTTTAATGAGATCTTGATATTGTGAATGAACCATGCACTCATTGTGCCTTTCATCAGGGGAAATAGCATAGCTACGTTTTTCGAATGCATCAACTGCAGCAACAACACATTCATCCAACAAAATGTCATCACTTCTGTTGTAGCAGTGTACAGGCAGGCGGGACAAACAGTCAGCCTGAACATTCAAACTTCCAGATAAATAAGAAATTTCAAAGTCAAATTCTTGTAATGAAATAATGAGCCTAACTAATCTAGATGATGATTTACAAACACCTTTGCCACCCATAAGACATACCAACAGTTTATGATCTGTCAAATTTTAACATCTGACACCATAAAAATGTTTTAAACTTTTTTGCAGCCCAGACAAAAAAAGAGCTTCTTTCTCAATGGTGCTATATCTCAGCAGGGCACCCTTGAGATTATGAGATGTAAAAGCAATGGTCCAATCTTTACAATTTATTCTCTGGCATAACACAGCACCTATCCCAAAAGAGGTCACATCTACAGTAACCTTGCATTAATATTCTGGAACAAATGGCTTTAAACTTTAAAGCATCACACTTTAAGATTAGCTCTTTCACTTTCTCAAATGCCTACTTTTTGTTCCTCCTTCCAACAAAATGTTCCTGTTTTTCTCAGCAATTGTTTCAAAGGTTCAGACACAACACCAAAACCACAAACAAATCTAGCATCATACTCACTCAGTCCCAAAAGAGTGTGCAAACTATCTTTATCAGTTGGAGTGGGTGCCTTCTTCATCGCTGTATGCAAATGTTCTTTCAGTTCAAAGCCACTCCTAGATATGTGATGACCTATGTACTCATTTTAATTTACTCTGAACTGACACTTATCTCTGCAAAATGTCATCCCACGTTCCTGAAGAATGAACAATACCTTTTACAAAATCACATTATGTTGAGCCCCAATAGATGTGAAATGAGTATGTCATCCTGATAAGTCATTTCAGCAGGTGCATCTTTGAATAAAACATATACAAGTCTCCGAAAAACACTGACAGCTGATGCCAAGCCAAATGGCAGTCTTAGATATTTAAATGCTTCAAACGGTATACTAAAGGCCTTTAGAAGTTGTGACTTCTGTTGATCTAATCTGATGGTAAGCTGCCTTAAGATCAATTGTGCTGAAAACACATGCATACCCTATTTGTGCCAACATCTCTTGTATTTTAGGAAGTAGATGACATTCAACAATGATGTTCTTGTTAAGTGAACGGAGATCAGCACATAATCTTATTTCACCATTCTTCTTTTGTGCAATCACAATACTTGCAATCCATTCTCAGCATTCTACAAGAGAAGTAAACTTATCCGCACTCCTCTTGTCCAACAGTATCTTCAAATTACTACGCACACTCAAAAACACATTTCTAACTTGATGAACAGTGCGTATAGCCTTTTCTTTTATCAGAATATCATGTGAAAATCCTTTTACACAAACAGTCTCTTCTTTAGAGACTGAGGTGGTCATTATGAATATGGTGGTAATGACGGCCACCCCAGCGGTCATTACCACCAACAGCGTGGCTGTCCAAACCCCCATATTATGAACACAGAAGTGAACTGGCTGCAAAGTGACCAGTTCAATACCACCCACCGCCAGGCCAGAATTGACCGCCGGGCCGATGGTAGGCACATTCGACCTGGCAGTGGAGGCCGGACCAGCGGTTGGATTATGATCCCATTTCCACCAGGAATTTCCTGGCGGGATACCTTGCCTGGTAATCCATGGCGAAAAGCATAAGGGTGACAGGAATTCACATTCCTGTCACCTGTATGTGACACACCAGGTCCCCCCTTGCCACTACACCCCCCACCCCACCAAATCCCTAGAACTGCCCCACCCCCACCCGAACCCCAAAAATCAACCCCCAACACCTCCATGTATGCCTCCCAGCTCTCCCCTCACCATCCTCCACCCACCCCCTACATACAGGTCCCCTAAACCCTAACCCCCCACATCCTCATGCACCTATACACCTACATGCACACATGCATTCATACACACAGACACACATCCCCCCTTTAAAGACACTCATGCACACCCCTATGCACTCCCACGCACAAACACACTCTGGGAGGGAACGAGCTCCTTGGATGCTGCTCCGCCGGCATCACCGCTCCTCCATACACCACCACGCCTCTAACTGCATCATTATAGGCGTGGCGGTGTATGGACTGATGTGGCGGTGGGGGTGGAGCAGCATCCACCCCAACCACTGACAGCCAGCATGGCACATGGTGGCCTCACCGCCGTCAATGGCAGTGAGGCTCCATGCATCAGAATATTGTGGGATGCCCGCCGCCGCCCGTGGCGGTCTTCTGTCGACCGCCAGCATGGTCGGCGGTGGTGTATCCTGCCATGTTCATAATGAGGGCTTTAGCTGTGTTCTTTCAAAAGAACATCAATGTTTTCTGCACTACCAGCATCAATCTTCATCAATGAAGGTTTACCACTGACCAACTCAAAGTATTGTGAGTCTTCTTCTACCCAATCTGAATACAACCAAACTGGTATGGGAGACCCAGGTTTGAGGATGATTCCCGGCCTGGCTTGGCAAATCCCCCAAACACA
The DNA here is from genome assembly GCF_031143425.1 of Pleurodeles waltl. Classification (NCBI taxonomy): domain Eukaryota; kingdom Metazoa; phylum Chordata; class Amphibia; order Caudata; family Salamandridae; genus Pleurodeles; species Pleurodeles waltl. The sequence continues at coordinate 776,538,025 of NC_090447.1, read as the reverse complement.
TCCTTTCCCTTAACAGCTATGTACATCTTAGTGAGAATCTTCCTTCCCATGAATGACACTATGGCCTTCATTACGACCCTGGCAGTCGGTAATAAAGTGGCGGTAATGCCCCCAACTGGCCGGCGGTAATAAATATGAAATTAGGACCACGGCGGAAACTGCTCAGAAAGACAGCCATTTTAACACACTGACGGCCAGGGCGAAATCAACAGGCACCATGGCTGTAACCACCTACAGCCAAGAAGAAGACAATGTTTTGCCCACTGTATTATGAGACACCAATCTGCCACCTTTTCCGGGGCGGTACTAACGACATCAAAAGCCTGGGGGAAACAGATCTCAGGAGTAAAAGGACTCACCTGTGGAGACTTAGGGAAGAACCACGCTGCCATGGAGCCCGAGCTGCATGTGTTCCCCATGTTCTTTTACCTTCTGCTCCACTACGAACACCAACACCGGCAAAGACGACCACGGTGAGTACTGCTGTCTAGCATATGGGGGGGGGAGGAAAAAGAGAGTGACACACACATGCAACACCCCCAGCACCATGCACACAAGCAGATGCACTAACATTACATATTCACCATTCCCTCAGGAATAATGGAAGGACAAAAGGAATTGATTAAAGTGAGTGTAATAAGATAAAATAGTATAAGTACGTGCATCCAAATCAAAAAGTATATACATATATACAAATGTAGGGCCACTGCCCAGTCCTCAATCCATGGGCCACAGGGCCACATCACATAGTCCAAGGCCCCACTTGTCTCCTGCAACAACACAGAGAGAACACTGCAGGGGCATCAGTTTGAAAATAGGAAGGTACCTCAGGGGGACGAGGAATGGGGGCACCTTAGCCGGCAGATGGAACAACACCACTGGTCCTGGAGGGGCCAACATGCCCTGTGCCTGGTCCTGGGGAGTGCAAGGCCACAGTCTCGCAAGTGGGTGACTTGCCCCCATGCTCTGGAGGGGGTCAATATGCCCTGTGCTTGGTCCTGCGGTGTGCAAGGCCACAGTCTTTCAAGTGGGTGACTTGCCCACATGCTCTGGAGGGGGCAACATGCCCTGGTCTTGGTCCTGGGGAATGCAAGGCCACAGTCTCTCAGTGGATGGCTTCTCCACTGGTTCTGGAGGGGGCATTATGCTTAGTGATCTTCATCCTGAGGAGGATGGGGTGAGTGGATGGCTTCTCCACTGGTTCTGGAGGGGGCACTGTGCCCAGTGATTTTCATCCTGTGGAGGATGGGGTAAGTGGATGGCTTCTCCACTGGTTCTGGAAGGGGCATTGTGCCCAGTGATGCAGATCTTAGAGATTGCAAGGGCACAGTCTCTCACCTGGGTGTCAGACCCACAGGATTTTCATGGGCCAAGCCCCACAACAGCCCATGGATGCAGGACTACACACTGTCTGCTGGCTGTGACTGCTGCTCAGTGGTGGCAGTGATGCTGCTAATGGTGGAGTTGACAGTGGTGGGGGGAGGCTCCAGCCCTTCTCCTGCAGCCTGGGACAGCTGCCTACTGGGGCTGCTGCTGCTGGCGGTGCTGGTGGCGGTGCTGGCAGTGGTGGGGGGAGGCTCCAGCCCATCGCCTGCAGCCTCGGATGGTTGCCCACTGGGGCTGTTTCTGCTAGCAGCTGTGATGGTGGTGGTGCTGGCAGTGGTAGGTGTGGCTCCTGCCCATCACCTGCAGCCTTGGACGGCTGCCCACTGGGGCTGCTGCTGCTGGTGGCAGTGATGGTGGTGATGCTGACAGTGGTGGGGTGCGGCTCCAGCCCATCCCCTGCAGCCTTGGATGGCTGCACCACCATGGTTGGTGGTGGGGGCTCAGACTGAGTCCCTGCACCAGGCCCCTTGTCTCTACTGCCTGCTTTTGCAAGCCCCTTGCCCCTCCTTCCTGCAGCTGGGGCTGCATCCTTGCCCTTTCTTTCTGCAGCTGGGGCTGCCTCCTTGCCCTGCCGTCCTACAGCTGGGGCTGCCTCCTTGCCCTTCAGTCCTGCCGCTGGGGCTGCCTCTTTGCCCTTCCGTCCTGCAGCTGGGGATGCCTCCTTGTCCTTCCTTGATGCACTTGGGGCTGGCACCCTGTCAATCTGCCTGGCTGGTGGCTCCGATCCTTTCCAACCTGGAGTAGTTGGGGACACCACTGTGCCCGTGGACTCAGTGGCTGAGGTGCTTGCCTGGGTTTTGACTACCCTGGCTTGATGTAAGGGATGGGGGAGGGGTAGGGAAGAGGTCAATGTTGGCGAGTAAAAGCTTCTTAGGGACATTGGGTTGGGAAGAGGGAGATGGTTTGGGAGTGGATGAAGAGGGAGTGGTTGTAGGAGGGGTCAGACTGCTGAGTTTGGGTGCAGGTGCATGGGCTGAATGCTGTTTGTGAGGTGGATGGCTGTTGGGTGTCTGAGTGCTTGCGTTGTGTACTTTGGGAGGAGGGGGCACAGACACAGTGGGAGTGGACACAGGGGGCGTGTGCATGGATGTGGGGGTGGTGACTGCCAGTGAAGGGCGTGTACTGATAGGTGTGCTGGTGATGGTGGTATTGGGTGAGGATGTAGTCCATGCGGGTGTGAGTGGAGACGCAACTGGGAGGGAGGTGTATGACGAGGAGGATGGGGCCACAGTGAAGGCAGTGGATGTTGGAATGTCTGCTTCTGGATGCTGTTTGTGTGAGTGCCTATGGGATGAGGTATGGTGCTTGAGTTTGCCATGTCCATTCTTGTGTGCTGACCTGGGTGCATGCTCGTCTGACTGTATGCTTGGGATAGGTTGGGGTTAAGCGGAATGCAATTGGGAAGAGGAAGTTGGAGGGGTAGGCTGGAAACAGGGACAATGGCTGCTATCAGAGAGAAGGCCAGAGCCTGGATTGATCTCTGTTGGGCCACCAAGCCAGTGTGAATGCCCTCCAGGAATGCATTTGTCTGTTGCATTTGGGCTGCCAGCCCCTGGATGGCATTCACAATGGTTGACTGCCCAACAGAGATGGATCGCAGAAGGTCAATAGCCTCCTCACTCAGGGCAGCAGGGCTAACTGGGGGAGCCGGGGAGCAGTCCATTGGCAGCACTGGACCCTTGATGAATGTGTGACTACAGGGTGGTGCTCCCCTCCGGCGCTGATAAATGCGAGTAATAATGAAAACTCGATAACAGACAGTATGTATGCACATGGAGAACTTCTCCTAAATATACGGATGATTAGAATCGTGATCAAAGGACAGGTAGGGTTATGTATGTAACGGGGCAGGACAAAGGTTCTGATGAAGGCCGAGTGACCCTATGTGGCAATATCAAAATGGCTGAAACATGTTGACCCTTCACAGACACTGGGGTATACAGGTGATCAGTTCCTGATAACACCACCACTGATTATTTTTCAACCCTGCCCAGGCGGCACTGGAATAAAGTGTATAGAGTGACTGGCCTGAGACAGTTTTATTCTCTGACATTTGTCTTTGGTCCCCATATTTTTCAGTTTGTCTTTGTCTGATGTGTGTTCTTATGTCTCCCTGCCCTTTCTGCTCCACTCCGATTGGGCATTTCTCGGAGTGTGGTAGCAGGGCCCTATGAGGAAGCATGCCACAAATTGCGGGTGAGGGCTGCTTTTTACACACTGGTGATTACCCCCAGGGGGTTTTCTTACACCAGTTGTCTTTCTGTCCTCTAGTGTTAGTTATTTAGTTAGTGGGAGGCCGGGCAGGAAAGCATCTCCTCTCACCCCTTCATAGTGTTACGTTGCTAACTGGGGCAGGGCCTGAGGTACCTGGGGCAAAGGAGATGCCCACCCTCCTGCCTGAGCGGGCATGGGCACTCACTGAGGGACTGCTGGGAGGGCGGTGCTGGTACGGGGTGGCGGCTGTCCCTGTAGCTAGGGTGGGCACAAAGGTGTCCGCCACCACCAGGGAGCTTCCATCAGAGGAGTTATTCCTGTCTGAACTGTCCCCTCCAGTCTCCGTCGTGCTCCCCTCGCCCGCTGTCCCACTGGTGCCCTCACCGTAGGTGGATTTGGCCTCCTGGGTCCTGTGGGATGCAGCTCCCTCCATTGGTGTACACAGCACACTCACACACAGGGAACAGGCCTATACGCTATGCATGGCACTACCAGTAACAATGCTAGTCACCAGGGCACGGTGAGGGACACATACCACCATTAGCAGCAAACCTGGGACCCACACAGCCCTGCCCAGTAGTGGATGCCTACAAGCTAGGTAGGAGGAATATCACATCAGAACCCTGCCCAACATGGGCCTTACTCTGCAATGTCAGGCCTGGCCTAGGTGCACCCACAGACACACATCCCCCCACCCTGATACCAACCCACCAGGCGTAAGTAGTAATGATGGGCACTGTACTCACCCCTTGAGGCTTCTGTGATGCCCTAAAGTGACCATCCAGCTCCGGATAGGCCACCACCAGTATGCAGACCATCAGGGGGATCAGGGTTCGACGGGCACCCCTTTCTCGTTGGGAGGCCATCCCCAGCTGGGCCTCCACTGTCTCAGCGTCTCAGGTCCTCCCACTGTTTATGACAGTGTGTGCTCCGCCTGCTGTAGACCCCCAGGGTTTGCACGTCCTTGGCGATGGCACGCAATATACCCTTCTTTGGATGGGTGCTACCTTGCAGAGGAAATACATACAGGGAAAGATATTGTTCAGACCGTCCTGCCTGTTACACTCATGGCCCACCATACCCTTTTCCATCCCCATTTGCACAGACATGGCCCAGCACACAAGCTGCATGCCACCCAGGGGACATCCACCCACCACCCTTAAACGAGGCCTTCACACACACCACTCCATGCATTTATGCCACAAGCATTGTGCCACAGTGTACTCACCTGTTGGTCTGGAGGCCCATACAGCAGTCCATACTGGGGTAGGACCCCATCCACCAGTCTCTCCAACTCTGCCGAGGTGAAAGCAGGGGCCCTCTCCCCAGTCACACGCGCCATGGTGGGTTCCAGACACAGGTCACAACAGCACATGCAGTGTAGGTCATCTCCTGTTGAAGGTCAGGTAGCAAGTGAATGAACAGATAGAAAATGGGGGTGACGTCCGCGGTGGTACATACCGTCACCGCCGGCGTACATCACCATTGGCCACTGTACCGCATAGGGCCCAATATTATCCAATGAGGCATTGCACGGTGGTTCCCGCCCGCCTTCTACAACGGCGTACAACGTCAGTGGAATTACCTCACTTCCACCTGTCCCTCTAAACAGGACAGGTGGACGTCATTTAAGAAGGGGGGGCAGGCCCTGGATAATAACTGTGTCACTGATCACAATTGTACATACAGGATAAATGCCACTTATCCATTCTGTGACCAGCTCCTCCCTCTTTTGCCCCATAAATTGATAACGCTGCGGATGAATAGGAGATGGAGACATACCCCCTTGTACAGACCCCTGGTAGACTTGGCACATTATCCTCACCTACAGACTTGACAGGGCCACAATCACAGAGCTGTGTGCTCACCTGGAGCCTGACCTGATATCTGCTATGCGTCACCCCACTGGGATCCCCCCTCTTCTGCAAATCCTATCTGTGCTCCATTTCTTGGCAACTGGTTCTTTCCAAGTGACAGTGGGCTTGGCAGCAGGAATGTCATAGTCAATGTTCTTAATAGTGCTAACAAGAGTGCTGGCTGCCCTGATTAAACACATGTGCAGCTACATTATTTTCCCACAGGTGGAGGATTTGGCCACAGTGAAGGCTGATTTCTATGGAATGGGACATATTCCCAACATAATTGGGGAAATTGATGGCACACATATTACATTTGTTCCCCCCAGGCAAAATGAATAGGTGGCAGAAATTGAAAGAGGTTTCACTCAATGAATGTCCAGATGGTGTGCCTGGTGGACCAGTACATCCCCCACATCAATGTTAAGTATCCTGTGTCTTGTCATGATGCCTTTCTCCTGAGGAATAGCAGCCTCCCAAATGTGATGGCCCAACAACAGAGGCACCGGGTGTGGCTAATAGGTGAGCCCTGGTTCCCACCCAGTGTATGTTGGTGTATGGTTATGGTGTGGGCCACATGGCATAGTGTGTTGCTAAATGTTGTCCTTCAATATTTGCAGGTGACTCAGGTTACCCCAGCCTATCATGGCTACTGGCCCCTGTGAGGAATCCCAGGACAAGGGCAGAAGAACATTACAATGAGGCACATGGGTGAACAAGAAGGATACTTAAACGTACCTTTGGCCTCCCCAAGGCCAGGTTTCGGTGCCTCCATCTAACAGGTGGATCCCTGTGCTACTCACCCAAGAAGGTCTGCCAGATAATCGTGGCATTCTGTATGTTGCATAACCTTGTCTTGAGATGCCATGTGCCTTTTCTGCAGGAAGAGAAGGCTGGAGATGGCCGTGTGGCAGCAGTGAACTGTGTGGACAGTGAAGATGAGGAGTCAGAGGATGAGGATGAGGACAACAGAACTGCAGTGATTCGACAATACTTCCAATGAAACACAGGTAAGACAGTGTAACTTCAGATTTCATTGTTATTTTTTTGATTCATATTGTCACTGGCAGGCTGTAATTTCCCACTTCTATGCCCCCCCACGGTACCCTTTGGCAACTCATTATGCATATGTTGGTGCCCTACTATGGCTCCTGGTGTGTTCACTGCAGGCAACTACAGGTCTATCCTATGTGAACATTACTGTACTGTTGATTTGCAATGTTTGAACCTTGTTGAACAAATACATACTTAAATCATTTCACATATTCCATACTTGTATTTTTTTAAAGTGTGTTTATTGAACTGCTAAGAAGAAAAGGGGGAAGTGCAATGGGCTGGAGTGATGATGGAGGAAAGTCAAGGGTATTTTGTTTCAGTCTATTTGTAGCAGAGGTGCATTGTCCAAGGGGGCATAGGAAGGGGAACAATGGCAGTTCATGGTGGACAGGGTGACTGAATGTGACACAAGGGTGAGAATCAGGAGAGTCTCATTTCCTGGTGGGGGTCTTGGCAATAGTCTCTGGCTTCTGCCTGGATCGCAGGGAACATTTGTGGGGTGGTTCTCCTTCTGCGGGGGGTGTGGTGCTGGTGTCATGTTGGTCCTCTGGCGGGACCTCCTGTCCACTAGCGGCAGCAGAGGAGGTTGTCAGTTCAGTAGTCTGGCTAGTGGCAGGGGCCCGCTGTTGTAAGAGTTCCTCCCTCATAATGTTTGCCATGTCTGCCAGCAGCTCTGCAATGGAGACCAGGGTGGTGTTAATGGCCTTCAAGTCCTCCCTGATCCCCTGGTACTGTCCGTCCTGCAGTGGGCTGTTCTCCTGCATTTTGTCCAGGATCTGGTCCAGCGAATCCTGGGAATACTGGTATGCTCCCAGTATCTCGGTGAGTGCCTCCCCGAGAGTCGGTTCCCTGGGCCTGTCCTCACCCTGGGGTACAGCAGTCCTCCAAGTGTCCCTGTTGCCCTGTGCCTCTGTCCCCTGAACTGTGTGCCCACTGGCACTGACCCACGGGTCCCTGATTTTCTTTGGTGCGAGGTGTGTCCTGGGGTCCCTGTAGTGGTAGAAACACTGCTGATTGACGTGTCCTTGGGACAGAGGCATGGGTACGCTGGGTGGGTGCTGCAGTGGTGTTTCCTGAGTGGGAGGCTCTGTGGTGGTGTGTGACTGTGCCTGGGTAACGGACTGTCCAGAGGTCCCTGATGTGCCAGGTTGGTAATCCAGATCCAGCGGACCAGAGTTGCTGTAATCACTGTGGGCCTCTTCTCTGGGGGGACTGGAAATTGCTAGTACCTCTTCTCTGCTGTCATTGGCTGGGATACCTGTGAGGATGTAAATGCAGTGTTATTGTTTCTGTGTGTGACATTTGTGCATGGGTGGGCTGCCCTCTTTGGTTGTATTTGCCCTGGCAGCTTTAACTTGTGTGAGTTGGTATGTGGTGGGCTAGCTAATTCTCTTTAGTGTGCATGCTTTAGTGATAGGTGTCCATGCAGGTCTGTGAGTGGTGTCTATGCATTGGTGGTGCATGCAGGGCTTGGCATTGGGATGAGTGATATGTGATGGTGGGGTGTGTGGGAAGTGTTGGAGTGATGGGAGTGAGGGTGAGAGTGGGGGTATGTGATAGCATGCAGGTAGAGGGGTGATAATAGTATAGAGTTGACTTACCAGAGTCCAGTCCTCCTCCTACTCCGGCAAGGCCCTAAGGATGCATGATTGGCAAGATTTGCTCCTCCCATGTTGTTAGTTGTGGGGGAGGATGTGGCGGTCCACCTCCAGTCCTCTGCACAGTGAGATGGTGTCTTGCTGCAATGGAATGTACCTTCCCCCGTAGGTCGGTCCACCACTTCCTGATATCATCCCTTGTTCTTGCGTGCTGTCCCGTGGTGTTGACCCTGTCAACGATCCTCCGCCAAACTCCATCTTCCTAGCAATGGATATCTGCTGCACCTGTGCTCCAAATAGCTTTGGCTCAACCCTAATGATTTCCTCCACCATGACCCTTAGCTCCTACTCAGAGAATCGGGGGTGTCTTTGTGGTGCCATGGGTGTTGTGTGAGTAGTGTGGGTGAGGATGTGTAGGGTGATGTGTTAGGGTATGTGTTGTAAGGTGTGTGGGTGGTGTATAGGTGATGGTGGTGTGTGGCTCTAGTCTTATCTGTGGTTGTGGTGTCTCTCTGGTGGCAATTGCTTGTAGTCGTAAAGGGTTGTGGGTAATGTAGGTGTGTGTTATATAATAGTGGTGTTGGGTGTGGTGTGTGTATGTGTGTCAGGTGTGTGTGGTTTTAATTGACTAATGTAATGTTGTTTTGTTTGAGTGTGTGTATTTTGAGCACAGGGGTATGTACCTCCAATGTTTTACCCATGGTGATTCGTGGGTCATAATGTAATGGGCGCTGTTCTGTTGGCGTAACGGTGTGGGTTTTGATACCACCAGTTTAACATTGACCCTTGGTGTGGCAGACTTGTGTCTGTGGCTGAATAGTGACGGATTGGTGTGTGTGTGTGTGTCATAATTTGGTGAATGGATATCCACTGCCGCTGCGGTATGTTGGCGGCAGTCAGCGTGGCGGTAAGTGGGATTTACCGCCAATGTCATAATGAGGGCCAGCGTGTCCTGTGTTTATGGCTGTCTGGGTGGAATGCACAAGGGGAGCTGTCAACCAGCACAGACCAGACATGGTTGGAAGCAGGGCTGTAAGGCACAGATGGCAGTGAGTGAAGATAAATGCCCACTTTCTAAAAGTGGCATTTCTAAAGTAGTAATATTAAATCCAACCTCACCATTCAGCAGGATTTTCTATTGCCATTCTGGCAATTTTAAATATGACAGGACCACTCCTTCCACATCAGAATCTACCACTTAAAAGTATATGAGGGCAGTTCAAATGCTAGTCTATGAGAGTAGCAGGCCTCTTATAGTGGAAGACAAATTTGTGGGTTTTTCACTACCAGGACATGTAAAACACATAGCTACATGCCCTGCCTTTTACTTACATAGCACCCATGCCCAATTGGCTACCTAGGGCCTACCCTGGGGGTGACTTATGTGTAGAAAAAGTGGAATTTGAGTCTTAGCAAGTAGTGTTACATGCCAAGTCGAAGTGGCAGTGACACAGCACACACAGGTCTTGTAGAGGCAGGCATGGGACATGGTTAAGGGGCTACTTATGCGGGTGGCACAATAAGTGCTGCAAGCCCACTAGTAGCATTTAATGTACAGGTCATTTGCACATGTAGTGTACTTTATTAGGGACTTACAAGTAAGTATGCCACTTGGGTACAAGCATGTGTTACCATGTTTTTAGGGAGAAAGCATATGCACTTTAGCACCATTTAGCATTGGTAAAGTGTCCAGAGTCCTAAAGCCAGAAAAAAGTAGGTCAGAGAAAGAAGAGGAGGAAAGCAAAAAGTTTGGGTGACCCTTCAGAGAGGCCATTTTCCAACACACACCCACACACACTCATTCCATTCACCACATTCCACTGACACATTCCACAGGAGACATCATGTGCCAGACTGATACAGGGATGCAGCACATAATAAGCATAACAACATAACTGCACAACATACAACAGTTTGGATACATTTATTTGTGCTTAAGAAACAGTAGGGCATTAAAATGTCATCTGACAAATATAATGCTTCTTAATCATAGTTTACTGAAATGTAGCCTCTTTGGAGTTAGTAATATACAATCTGCACCCAGTAGAAAAATGTTTTTGTAAACAGCATTTAGGACACAATATTTATGTTAGACAGTAGTTTTCTTAAGTATATATTGAGATACAACTGACTAAACAAGCCACGGAAGCTTTAAGAAGGTGGTAGCTAAAGGATCACACTGGGTATGTATGACTACAAGGTGCTTGGGATGCTTATTTAGACATCTAACTTTTGTAGGGAAAGACTTTGATATAGTTTGGCTCGCTACCACAAGCTTTCTTAGTTTTACATAACCATGCCAGGCATTTCAAATTTGCTTGTGCTTGATTTTCATGTATAATATAGACTTTCTTTAGAGGCCACTTGGTTAGTGTGATCTTTCTGATTACACATTACGACTTTGTTTTCTTCCTGTTTTCTTTGTTGGTGAGGTTTTGTTTTATGTATATTTCGATTATTTTATATTGTTTTAGTTTTGATTTGGCTTTTTGCTTTCAGTGTGGTGTGTCTGAATAAATGTGCACATTGAAATAGGTAGTATGTGAGAGTGTTCTGGATGGTTGGTCCATGCACTATTCAATTTGTGACTCTGTTTGACTCTTAGAATGACAGAGGGTTAAATTCCCAAATTAAATGGAAAAAATATCACACATGCATTAGACTGGTGGTTCCCAGCCTGTGATCCGGGGATCCCTGGGGTTCTGCGATGCCTCTTCAGCGGGTCCATGACTGCTTAGAAAAATTAACTAATATTAACAGATTAATAAAGTGTATATAAGTAAACCAGCTAAAAGTACAAATGAAATGTTTAAAACATGTCAAGGAGTTTGATATTGGAGGCTTTAGTATACCCAAATAGATTTGTGGGAGCATTGCAGGTGCATTAAACAGAATATAGTGAGGACTATGCGTGGCTTCAATGGATCGAAAAAAGCTCCAACCTCCCTATTAATTTTTTTTTATTATTTTATTTGCTCACAAATTAAATAAAATGGGTTGTCATTTGTGTATGTGTTTGATGGAATGCTTATTTCTGTGATTTTTGTGTATTGTTTTGCGGTTCAAATCATCAACAATGTTTAGGCCTGGGTCTTCATTTTTCAATAATGACTAAGTGGGGGGGTCCCTGGATTTCAATAATGATTCAGCGAGTGTTCTAGGTTCCAGCTATGATAAAGTGGTGGTCCACAGAACTCAAAAGGTTAGGAACCACTGCATGAGACTAAATCTGACATAAACACACTTGGTGAGACTATACTTGTCCTGGATTCTGAAGAGTCTAGGAACAATTTGAAAGGAAAATCTCAGAAAGCTTTAATATTGACTCTAGATGGGTTACAATTCTTCTGCTCATGAATTTCAGGAGATCCAACACTGAGAATATTATAGATGAGGAAGGCAGATTTGTGATGGTTAAAGTTAAAACAGATGACTTATACAGTCTGCTTGTTAATTCCTAGCTCCCCATCAGCTGCAGCATGTTAGAGACAATGTGTATTGTTTGTATTTCACAGTCAGAAAAACATTGCTGGCTCGTTCATCAGGCTGTCTTGTCAAGGTGGGCATACCAGCATTGAAGATTTTTGCAGAACCTCCTTCTGTCATTTTGGTGAAAGCGCGTTTGGTCGTATCTTAATGCATGGTAGGTGGATAGCTGGGTACTACTGGAGGGCCGCGGGAGGACTCGGCCAACATAATACAGCTGAATAATGCACTTAGCTATTGATTCAGATCTTGGCAGATGGGCTATGCTGTCTTAAACGTTGCTAGTAATCCACCTGCCATATCACAATTTCTATATGATATAATGGAATTGTAATACTGAGGAGGCAATATCCCTCAAGTTAGTGACAGAGTAACCCTGTCTGCCAAGATCTAAATTAGGCCCTTATTTCTTTTATTTTGGGTTATAGTGTCAAACTAGAAATGGAAATAAAAAACGTGTCCGTAAAAAGATGCTACTTTTTGATTAACAATTGTCAAATTATTTCATGAACGTGTCGAGGGTCATTGTTGGTTCAGTCGATAATCCTTTAATAGTATGAGAATTTTTGAAAACTTATTTTAGGGGAACATTTTGAAGTTTTACATAAGGAAAAAAGGGCAAGAAAGACAAGTAGTGCCATCATGAGGCTAAACGTAAAGGTTTGGAGCACAAGATTTGATCTCTGGCAGGATGAGCAGGGCTTGTGGCAATTCATTGCGGTTTGAATTGAGTTGCCCTCCTTGATAAACGTGCAAGAGTTGTTTTCCCATGAAAGATCTTGTGTCTGAGTGCTTGCGTTGTGTACTTTGGGAGGTGGGGGCACAGACACAGTGGGACAGGACACAGTGGGCGTGTGCATGGATGTGGGGGTGGTGACTGCCAGTGAAGGGCGTGTACTTATAGGTGTGTTGGTGATGGTGGTAGTGGGTGAGGATGTAGTCCATGCGGGTGTGAGTAGAGACGCAACTGGGAGGGAGGTGTATGACGAGGAGGAGGGGGCCACAGTGGAGGCAGTGGATGTTGGAATGTCTGCTTCTGGATGATGTTTGTGTGAGTGCCTATGGGATGAAGTATGGTGCTTGTGTTTGCCATGTTCATTCTTGTGTGCTGACCTGGGTGCATGCTCGTCTGACTGTATGCTTGGGATAGGTTGGGGTTAAGGGGAATGTAATTGGGAAGAGGAAGTTGGAGGGGTAGGCTGGAAACAGGGACAATGGCTGCCATGAGAGAGAAGGCCAGAGCCTGGATTGATCTCTGTTGGGCCACCAAGCCAGTGTGAATGCCCTCCAGGAATGCATTTGTCTGTTGCATTTGGGCTGCCAGGCCCTGGATGGCATTCACAATGGTTGACTGCCCAACAGAGATGGATCGCAGAAGGTCAATAGCCTCCTCACTCAGGGCAGCAGGGCTAACTGGGGGAGCCGGGGAGCAGTCCATTGGCAGCACTGGACCCTTGATGAATGTGTGACTACAGGGTGGTGCTCCCACCCGGCGCTGATAAATGCGAGTAATAATGAAAACTCAATAACAGAGAGTGTGTATACACATGGAGAACTTCTCCTAAATATGCGGATGATTAGAATCCTGATCAAAGGACAGGTAGGGGAATGTATGTAACGGGGCAGGACAACGGTCCTGATGAAGGCCGAGTGACCCTATGTGGCAATATCAAAATGGCTGAAACATGTTGACCCTTCACAGACACTGGGGTGTACAGGTGATTAGTTCCTGATAACACCACCACTGATTATTTTTTAACCCTGCCCGGCGGCACTGCAATAAAGTGTATAGAGTAACTGGGCTGAGACAGTTTTATTCTCTGTCATTTGTCTTTGGTCCCCATATTTTTCCGTTTGTCTTTGTTTGATGTGTGTTCTTATGTCTCCCTGCCCTTTCTGCTCCACTCCGATTGGGCATTTCTCAGAGTGTGGTAGCAGGGCCCTATGAGGAAACATGCCACAAATTGTGGGTGAGGGCTGTTTCTTACACACTGGTGATTACCCCCAGGGGGTTTTCTTACACCAGTTGTCTTTCTGTCCTCTAGTGTTAGTTATTTAATTAGTGGGAGGCCGGGCAGGAAAGCATCTCCTCTCACCCCTTCATAGTGTTACGTTGCTAACTGGGGCAGGGCTTGAGGTACCTGGGGCGAAGGAGATGCCCACCCTCCTGCCTGAGCGGGCATGGGCACTCGCTGAGGGACTGCTGGGAGGGCGGTGCTGGTACGGGGTGGCGGCTGTCCCTGTAGCTAGGGTGGGCACAAAGGTGTCCGCCACCACCAGGGAGCTTCCATCAGAGGAGTTATCCCTGTCTGAACTGTCCCCTCCAGTCTCCGTCGTGCTCCCCTCGCCCTCTGTCCCACTGGTGCCCTCACCGTAGGTGGATTTGGCCTCCTGGGTCCTGTGGGATGCAGCTCCCTCCATTGGTGTACACAGCACACTCACACACAGGGAACAGGCCTATACGCTATGCATGGCACTACCAGTAACAATGCTAGTCACCAGGGCACGGTGAGGGACACATACTGCCATTAGCAGCAAACCTGGGACCCACACAGCCCTGCCCAGTAGTGGATGCCTACAAGCTAGGTAGGAGGAATATCACATCAGAACCCTGCCCAACATGGGACCTACTCTGCAATGTCAGGCCTAGCCTAGGGGCACCCACAGACACACATCCCCCCACCCTGATACCAACCCACCAGGCATAAGTAGTAATGATGGGCACTGTACTCACCCCTTGAGGCTTCTGTGATGCCCAAAGTGACCATCCAGCTCCGGATAGGCCACCACCAGTATGCAGACCATCAGGGGGATCAGGGTTCGACTGGCACCCCTTTCTCGTTGGGAGGCCATCCCCAGCTGCTGGGCCTCCACTGTCTCAGCGTCTCAGGTCCTCCCACTGTTTATGACAGTGGGTGCTCTGCCTGCTGTAGACCCCCAGGGTTCGCACGTCCTTGGCGATGGCACGCCATATACCCTTCTTTTGATGGGTGCTAACTTGCAGAGGAAATACATACAGGGAAAGATATTGTTCAGACCGTCCTGCCTGTTACACTCATGGCCCACCATACCCTTTTCCATCCCCATTTGCACAGACATGGCCCAGCACACAAGCTGCATGCCACCCAGGGGACATCCACCCCCCCCTTACACGAGGCCTTCACACACACCACTCCATGCATTTATGCCACAAGCATTGTGCCCACAGTGTACTCACCTGTTGGTCTGGAGGCCCATACAGCAGTCCATACTGGGGTAGGACCCCATCCACCAGTCTCTCCAACTCCGCCGAGGTGAAAGCAGGGGCCCTTTCCCCAGTCACACGCGCCATGGTGGGTTCCAGACACAGGTCACAACAGCACATGCAGTGTAGGTCATCTCCTGTTGAAGGTCAGGTAGCAAGTGGGTGAACAGATAGAAAATGGGGGTGACGTCCGTGGTGGTACATACCGTCACCGCCGGCGTACATCACCATTGGCCACTGTACCGCATAGGGCCCAATATTATCCAATGAGGCATTGCACGGTGGGTCCCGCCCTCCTCCTACAACGGCGCACAACGTCAGTGGAATTACCTCACTTCCACCTGTCCCTCTAAACAGGACAGGTGGACGTCAATTAAGAAGGGGGGGCAGGCCCTGGATAATAACTGCGTCACTGATCACAATGGTACATACAGGATAAATGCCACTTATACATTCTGTGACCAGCTTCTCCCTCTTTTGCCCCATAGATTGATACCGCTGCGGATGAATAGGAGATGGAGACATACCCCCTTGTACAGACCCCTGGTAGACTTGGCACATTATCCTCACCTATAGACTTGACAGGGCCACAATCACAGAGCTGTGTGCTCACCTGGAGCCTGACCTGATATCTGCTATGCGTCACCCCACTGGGATCCCCCCTCTTCTGCAAATCCTATCTGTGCTCCATTTCTTGGCAACTGGTTCTTTTCAAGTGACAGTGGGCTTGGCAGCAGGAATGTCATAGTCAATGTTCTTAATAGTGCTAACAAGAGTGCTGGCGGCCGTGATTCAACACATGTGCAGCTACATTGTTTTCCCGCAGGTGGAGGATTTGGCCACAGTGAAGGCTGATTTCTATGGAATGGGACATATTCCCAACATAATTGGGGAAATTGATGGCACACATATTACATTTGTTCCCCCCAGGCAAAATGAATAGGTGGCAGAATTTGAAAGAGGTTTCACTCAATGAATGTCCAGATGGTGTGCCTGGTGGACCAGTACATCCCCCACGTCAATGTTAAGTATCCTGTGTCTTGTCATGATGCCTTTCTCCTGAGGAATAGCAGCATCCCAAATGTGATGGCCCAACAACAGAGGCACCGGGTGTGGCTAATAGGTGAGCCCTGGTTCCCACCCAGTGTATGTTGGTGTTATGCCGCGACGCTCCCCGCGGCCGCGGGCTCTGGTTACCGCGGCGCGGCACGTTTATTCTGCCGTGGCCGGCGCCCGGGTCGCGGAGAGCGCCGCAGCTGACGCTCAGGTCGCGGGGGTTGCTGCGGCCCGGACGGGAGCCATGGAGGCTCCAGGGAGCCGGTCTAGGGGTCGCGGCACTCGCCGCTTGCCCTATTTCAAGTTCTGCCGTAAAGGCAGAAGCGGCAGAGCCTGAGACCCCGAGGGGGTTCAGGCATGGCCGCATCAGCGCAGTTTGCGCTTAACATTTATTTTTCTTGCATGTCCTTTACCTGCAATCACTTACGATGTTCCTGGATCAAACCGAACCCTTACACTTGGGGTACTTTATACTTGTCTCTCTTCTTCCCAGCATGCTGACCACTTCCTGTCTGCCCAGCATGCATTGTTAAACACACATACCTCATTCACTATTGTTGTCTTCTCCCCAATCCAAGATGGTGGTGTTCTACTTCCTGTTTCCTACTTCCTGTCCAGGGGTATATAAGGGGATTCCAACTGCTTGTCCATTGCGTTGCAACACTCCTTGGTGGTAGTCACGCTCCGATTGATCTCCTCCTGCGAATCCTGTCTGTTCCTGTCCTGCCTTGTTTTCCAGTCTTCCTGATCCTCGGTCCTAATGCCCTGGTGTCCTCCTTTCATTTCAGGGAGTTCCTGTGGAGGTTTTTTACCCTACTGGGGTTTTTCCTCTGGGACTCCTTCTGGAGGGCACGGACTGTAGTGGTTTGCTCATACCAAACAGCACCGTGGCTACTGGAAGGGGTCGCCCCTACCTCGGCCAGAGCAGAACCTACCGGAACAAGGATCGTTCCCCTACGCCTCTCAGCTTTGACGGTAAGACCATTGAAAACCGTGACAGATTGCAACGCCAAAAATTCCAGTTGCAGTCCGGTACTATGGATAACCCAGTGGCAAACACGGATCCTACTAACCAGGACCTACTGGCGACGATACAACAACAGGCTCAAGAACTCCAGCAATTACGTACTGAGAATACTGTTTATCGACAAGCCTTTGCCTCCAGGACCACAGATGTCCCTGCAGTAGCCGCCTCTACACCTCGATTTTCCGGGGATCCCACCACATTAAAAGAATTCCTGGACGCCTTGACGGTGTACTTTGCCTTTCGCCCCTCGCAATTTGTACAAGATAAGACCAAGGTGGGGTATTTGATTAGTGCCTTATCAGGGCCAGCCTTGGCTTGGGCCACACCTCTAGTAACCAGAAACGATCCCTGTCTATCTAATTATTCCACCTTTATCACTACTTTTAAACAGATGTTTGAACGCCCTGGACTCGAGGCGTCAGCAGAAGAGGCTCTTTGCGAAGTCCAACAAGGGAGTCAAGATGTATTACAATACATCACCCGTTTCAGACAATTAGCAGCAGAAACAAACTGGGTGGAACGTACCTTGGTGACACTCTTCCGTAGAGGTCTCAGAGAGGACATCAAAGATGAACTAGTGCATTCTGCCAGAATAGAAAACCTCAAAGGATTGATGGACCAGGCACTAACGATAGAATATCGGTTGAATGAACGAAGAATGGAGAAAAAGAAGAGTCGTTTGCCTTCTCACTCAGTACCATCTCGTCCCTTCGCCCATCGTACCGAGGAAGTCCGTCCTGAATCCAAAGGGAATACCGAGGAAGAGCCCATGCAGATTGACACAGCTCGCGGACCTTTATCCGCCAGTGAAAGGGAACATAGACGAAGGAAGGGGCTTTGTCTATATTGTGGTGCAGCTGGTCACCTAATTCGCGCTTGCCCCATTCGTCCAACCAAGCCCTTGGGAAACGCCAACTCCCATCCTCAGTAAGAAGGGTGAGGACGGGATATCGTGATATACCTTCTATTTGCTCTTCCAGGGAGGAAGGAACTGCTCTTTTTCTCTTACCAGTTACCCTCCATTTAACTGATGGCCGGGAAGAAAGAACTTTGGCCTTATTGGACTGCGGAGCCAGTGGCCTCTATTTAGATGAAACCTGGGCCAAAGAACGACAGATAACACAAATACCCAAAGAAGTACCAGAACAGGTACATACCGTTGATGGATCACTCTTGGCCTCTGGACCTGTACAATATACCACCCCTACCTTCTGTTTACAGTTTGGAAAACACCAGGAGATTCTCTCGTTTGACTTAATTTCATCACCACACCACGTCATGATCCTGGGGATTCCATGGCTTACACGGCACAATCCTTACATCAACTGGGAAACGAAAACCATTTCGTTATCCTCCCATTTTTGTCATCACCACTGCTATCCGGCCGGGGATTATTGGTCCCCAAAAAGTCTCTCAACAGCACCTTCTCAGGTGGGAGGATCCATTAATGTCCTACAGGGAGTTCCCAGACATTATCAGGACTATATCGATGTATTCCAGAAGCCAGAAAAGCCTGAATTGCCACCCCACAGAGAATACGACTGTGCCATTCCTTTAGAACCAGACACAGTAGTTCCTTTTGGGCGGATGTACTCTCTCACAGAACCAGAGAAACAAATTTTGAAGGAGTACCTAGATGTGAATCTACAAAGTGGGTTGATAACTCCCTCCTCTTCACCCGCTGGGGCTCCTCTTTTCTTTGTACCAAAGAAAACCAAAGATTTGCGTCCCTGTATTGATTTCAGAGGGTTAAACAGGATCACTATTAAAGACCGGTATCCGTTACCCCTCATAAAGGACATCTTAGAAGCAGTCAGAGGAGCCAAGAGGTTCACCAAGTTCGATCTCCAAGGAGCTTATCATCTACTAAGAATCAGAGAAGGTGATGAGTGGAAGACCTCCTTTAGAACACCTTTTGGTCACTACGAATATAGAGTAATGCCATTCGGACCCACTAATGCCCCGTCCTTCTTTCAAAGATTCATGGATTCTATCTTTTCTGATCTTTAGCAACAAACAGTGGTGGTGTATCTTGACGATATCCTAATCTATTCGGTTCATCCAGAGGAACATTCCAAGCACGTTCACCAAGTCTTAGAGAGACTCCGACAACATCATTTGTTCTGTAAGCCTGAAAAATGCGAGTTTGATCAGATAGAAGTAAAATACCTGGGATACTGTATAAACCAGACCGGAGTTGCCATGGACTCAGACAAAGTACAGGCTATATTGAATTGGCCATCTCCTTCTTCCATCAAGGAGACTCAATGTTTTCTGGGACTAGCCAACTTCTACCGACAGTTCATAGCAGACTTTGCCCAGAGAACCAGTTTCATTACTCAAACCCTCAAAAAGGAACATCTAAAGAAAGGTTTTTGTTGGACACCAGGCGCTGAGTCAGCCTTTCAGGACTTAAAGAAAGCCTTTATTCAAGCCCCTATTCTTCGACACCCAGACACCAGCAAACAATTCATTGTTGTCACAGACGCCTCAGAAAGAGCCATTGGGGCTGCCTTGTTACAAAAACAAGACGATGATGACCTAGAACACCCTGTATTTTATCTATCACACATTCTATCTGATTCTGAGCGAAACTATTCCGTGCTAGAACGCGAATTGCTCGCCTTAAAAGTCGCGTGCACCGAATGGAGACACTTTTTGATGGGATCAAAGGAACCCTTTGAAGCCCGGACCGATCACAGAAATCTACAGTGCTTAAGAAACTTTCAGTGCCAAAATAGCCGGCAGGCTCGATGGGCCTTCTTCTTCAGCCAATATGACTTCTATATCACCTACATCCCTGGTTCTCAGAACATCCTAGCGGATGCCCTGTCCCGACGTTACCCTGGGTGCGGTGATTCCACGGTTCAAAACTTATTTGACAACAATAAAATCATAGGGGTAGCACAGACTTTTTTAGATCAAGTCAAGTCCGAATATGCCCGTCTACACGAAACAGAACTAAAAAAGTTACGTCCGCAGCTGCACACAGATCATGACTATTATTATCGTGATAAGGCCCTGTTTTTACCCACTAAAGCAGTGCAAATCGAAGCTTTACGCATGTGCCATGATTCCCCTATCGCAGGTCATCGAGGAATGAAAGCCACTCAAGATCTTTTGCTTCGCTCTTTCTGGTGGCCAACTCTCAAGGCTGACACTGAGGCATATGTGTTATCCTGTCCTACGTGTGCTCAAGCCAAGACACCCCGAACTAGACCTGTGGGGTTACTTCGCCCATTACCTGTTCCCCCAGGCCCATGGCATACCATATCCACCGATTTTATGTGCGCATTACCTTCCTCAATGGGAAACCACGTCATAATGGTAACTGTGGACTCCTTCACCAAGATGGCCCACTTCACGGCCTTGAGAAAGTTACCAATGGCAAAGGAGTTAAGTCAGATCTTTACTCAAGAAATCTTCAGGCTACATGGGTTACCCCAAGTTATTATATCGGACAGGGGTCCTCAATATATCTCCCGATTCTGGAATCAATTCTGCAAGACTTGGGGATCCAGGTGGCCTTATCATCCGGGTTCCACCCTCAAACCAATGGACAAACGGAACGACTCAATCAGGGTCTCGAACAGTACTTACGTAGCTTCTGTAACGCTACACAAAGTAATTGGGCTCCCTACTTACCGCTTGCAGAATTCTCCTATAACAACTCTCTACACAGTGCCTCTAAGGTCTCTCCTTTCTATGGCTCTTACGGTTTCCATCCCAGGGCCTTCCCAACTCCCCTGAGAGACAACTCCAATCTTCCCGCCATCTCCTCCTACGTTCGACAGCTACGGGGTATACAACGAATTATCCATTCCAACCTTGTGTCCTCCAAGTCCCGCATGAAGAAGATAGCAGATAGGAGACGCTGTGCAGCTCCTCTATATCAGGTCCATGATAAGGTCTGGCTCTCCTCTAGATTCCTACCTCTCCGACTCACCCAAAACAAATTCAAACCCCGCTTTTATGGTCCCTTTCTAATTCTCAAAAAAATCAACCCAGTGTCTGTGCGTCTTCGCCTACCTCGGACATGGAAGATCCACCCGGTATTTCATGTCTCGCAATTGAAACCTTACCGTCCTGATCTTTTTCATAGGCAGTTGCCCTGTCCCCCTCCTCTGTTGGTTGACAATGTGCCTGAGTACGAAGTTCAGGAGGTCTGTGACTCTCGGTTTTTCCATGGGCACCTCCAATGCCTTATTCATTGGAAGTGATACCCTTTGAGTGAGTGTTCTTGGGAGGATGCCTCTTCAGTCCATGCTCCTTTTTTGCTCCGCCGCTTTTTTCGGCTCTTCCCTCACAAACCCGGGGCCTCGAGGGGGGCATAATGTTATGCCACGACGCTCCCCGCGGCCGCGGGCTCCGGTTACCGCGGCACGTTTATTCTGCCGTGGCCGGCGCCCGGGTCGCGGAGAGCTCCGCGGCCCGGGCGGGAGCCATGGAGGCTCCAGGGAGCCGGTCTAGGGGTCGCGGCACTCGCCGCTTGCCCTATTTCAAGTTCTGCCGTAAAGGCAGAAGCGGCAGAGCCTGAGACCCCGAGGGGGGTTCAGGCATGGCCGCATCAGCGCAGTTTGCGCTTAACATTTATTTTTCTTGCATGTCCTTTACCTGCCAATCACTTGCCGATGTTCCTGGATCAAACCGAACCCTTACACTTGGGGTACTTTATACTTGTCTCTCTTCTTCCCAGCATGCTGACCACTTCCTGTCTGCCCAGCATGCATTGTTAAACACACATACCTCATTCACTATTGTTGTCTTCTCCCCAATCCAAGATGGTGGTGTTCTACTTCCTGTTTCCTACTTCCTGTCCAGGGGTATATAAGGGGATTCCAACTGCTTGTCCATTGCGTTGCAACACTCCTTGGTGGTAGTCACGCTCCGATTGATCTCCTCCTGCGAATCCTGTCTATTCCTGTCCTGCCTTGTTTTCCAGTCTTCCTGATCCTCGGTCCTAACGCCCTGGTGTCCTCCTTTCATTTCAGGGAGTTCCTGTGGAGGTTTTTTACCCTACTGGGGTTTTTCCTCTGGGACTCCTTCTGGAGGGCACGGACTGTAGTGGTTTGCTCATACCAAACAGCACCGTGGCTACTGGAAGGGGTCGCCCCTTTCTCGGCCAGAGCAGAACCTACCGGAACAAGGATCGTTCCCCTACGCCTCTCAGCTTCGACGGTAAGACCATTGAAAACCGTGACAGTTGGTGTATGGGTATGGTGTGGGCCACATGGCATAGTGTGTTGCTAAATGTTGTCCTTCAATATTTGCCGGTGACTCAGGTTACCCCAGCCTATCATGCCTACTGGCCCCTGTGAGGAATCCCAGGACAAGGGCAGAAGAACATTACAATGAGGCACATGGAAGAAGGATACTTAAACGTACCTTTGGCCTCCTCAAGGCCAGGTTTTGGTGCCTCCATCTAACAGGTGGATCCCTGTGCTACTCACCCAAGAAGGTCTGCCAGATAATCGTGGCATTCTGTATGTTGCATAACCTTGTCTTGAGATGCCATGTGCCTTTTCTGCAGGAAGAGAAGGCTGGAGATGGCCGTGTGGCAGCAGTGGACTGTGTGGACAGTGAAGATGAGGAGTCAGAGGATGAGGATGAGGACAACAGAACTGCAGTGATTCGACAATACTTCCAATGAAACACAGGTAAGACAGTGTAACTTCAGATTTCATTGTTATTTTTTTGATTCATATTGTCACTGGCAGGCTGTAATTTCCCACTTCTATGCCCCCCCACGGTACCCTTTGGCAACTCATTATGCATATGTTGGTGCCCTACTATGGCTCCTGGTGTGTTCACTGCAGGCAACTACAGGTCTATCCTATGTGAACATTACTGCACTGTTGATTTGCAATGTTTGAACCTTGTTGAACAAATACATACTTAAATCATTTCACATACTCCATACTTGTATTTTTTAAAAGTGTGTTTATTGAACTGCTAAGAAGAAAAGGGGGAAGTGCAATGGGCTGGAGTGATGATGGAGGAAAATCCAGGGTATTGTTCCAGTCTATTTGTAGCACAGGTGCATTGTCCAAGGGGGCATAGGAAGGGGAACAATGGCAGTTCAAGGTGGACAGGGTGACTGAGTGTGACACAAGGGTGAGAATCAGGAGAGTCTCATTTGCTGGTGGGGGTCTTGGCAATAGTCTCTGGCTTCTGCCTGGATCGCAGGGAACGTTTGTGGGGTGGTTCTCCTTCTGCGGGGGAGGGGTGCTGGTGGCCTGTTGGTCCTGTGGCGGGGCCTCATAGCCACTAGCGGCAGCAGAGGAGGAAGTCAGTTCAGTAGTCTGGCTAGTGGCAGGGGCCCGCTGTTGTAAGAGTTCCTCCCTCATAATGTTTGCCATGTCTGCCAGCAGCTCTGCAATGGAGACCAGGGTGGTTTTAATGGCCTTCAAGTCCTCCCTGATCCCCTAGTACTGTCCCTCCTGCAGTGGGCTGTTCTCCTGCATTTTGTCCAGGATCTGGTCCAGCGTATCCTGGGAATGCTGGTATGCTCCCAGTATCTCAGTGAGTGCCTCCTGGAGAGTCGGTTCCCTGGGCCTATCCTCACCCTGAGGACAGCAGTCCTCCAAGTGTCCCTGTTGCCCTGTGCCTCTGTCCCCTGAACTGTGTGCCCACTGGCACTGACCCCCGGGTCCCTGATTTTCTTTGGTGTGAGGTGTGTCCTGGGGTCCCTGTAGTGGTGGACACACTGCTGATTGACGTGTCCCGGGGACAGAGGCATGGGTACGCTGGGTGGGTGCTGCTGTGGTGTTTCCTGAGGGGGAGGCTCTGTGGAGGTGTGTGACTGTGCCTGGGTAACCGACTGTCCAGAGGTCCCTGATGTGCCAGGTTGGTCATCCAGATCCAGCGGACCAGAGTTGCTGTCATCACTGTGGGCCTCTTCTCTGGGGGGACTGGAAATTGCTAGTACCTCTTCTCTGCTGTCATTGGCTGGGATACCTGTGGGGATGTAAATGCAGTGTTATTGTTTCTGTGTGTGACATATTGTGCATGGGTGGGCTGCGCTCTTTGGTTGTATTTGCCCTGGCAGCTTTAACTTGTGTGAGTTGGTATGTGGTGGGCTAGCTAATTCTCTTTAGTGTGCATGCTTTAGTGATAGGTGTCCATGCAGGTCTGTGAGTGGTGTCTATGCATTGGTGGTGCATGCAGGGCTTGGCATTGGGATGACTGATATGTGATGGTGGGGTGTGTGGGAAGTGGTGGAGTGATGGGAGTGAGGGTGAGAGTGGGAGTATGTGATAGCATGCAGGTAGAGGGGTGATAATAGTATAGAGTTGACTTACCAGAGTCCAGTCCTCCTCCTACTCCGGCAAGGCCCTAAGGATGCATGATTGGCAAGATTTGCTCCTCCCATGTTGTTAGTTGTGGGGGAGGATGTGGCGGTCCACCTCCAGTCCTCTGCACAGTGAGATGGTGTCTTGCTGCAATGGAATGTACCTTCCCCCGTAGGGCGGTCCACCACTTCCTGATATCATCCCTTGTTCTTGCGTGCTGTCCCATGGCGTTGACCCTGTCAACGATCCTCCGCCAAAGATTCATCTTCCTAGCAATGGATATCTGCTGCACCTGTGCTCCAAATAGCTTTGGCTCAACCCTAATGATTTCCTCCACCATGACCCTTAGCTCCTCCTCAGAGAATCGGGGGTGTCTTTGTGGTGCCATGGGTGTTGTGTGAGTAGTGTGGGTGAGGATGTGTAGGGTGATGTGTTAGGGTATGTGTTGTAAGGTGTGTGGGTGGTGTATAGGTGATGGTGGTGTGTGGCTCTAGTCTTATCTGTGGTTGTGGTGTCTCTCTGGTGGCAATTGCTTGTAGTCGTAAAGGGTTGTGGGTAATGTAGGTATGTGTTATATAATAGTGGTGTTGGGTGTGGGTGTGGTGTGTGTATGTGTGTCAGGTGTGTGTAGTTTTAATTGACTAATGCAATGTTGTTTCGTTTGAGTGTGTGTATTTTGAACACGGGGTAAGCACCTCCAATGTTTTACCCATGGTGATTCGTGGGTCATAATGTAATGGGCGCTGTTCTGTTGGCGTAACGGTGTGGGTTTTGATACCACCAGTTTAACATTGACCCTTGGTGTGGCAGACTTGTGTCTGTGGCTGAATAGTGACGGATTGGTGTGTGTGTGTCATAATTTGGTGAATGGATATCCACTGCCGCTGCGGTATGTTGGCGGCAGTCAGCGTGGCAGTAAGTGGGATTTACCGCCAATGTCATAATGAGGGCCAGCGTGTCCTGTGTTTATGGCTGTCTGGGTGGACTGCACAAGGGGAGCTTTCAACCAGCACAGACCAGACATGGTTGGAAATAGGGCTGTAAGGAACAGATGACAGTGAGTGAAGATAAATGCCCACTTTCTAAAAGTGGCATTTCTAAAGTAGTAATATGAAATCCATCTTCACCATGCAGCAGGATTTTCTATTGCCATTCTGGCAATTTTAAATATGACAGGACCACTCCTTCCAGATCAGAATCTACCACTTAAAAGTATATGAGGGCAGTTCGAATGCTAGTCTATGAGAGTAGCAGGCCTCTTATAGTGGAAGACAAATTTGTGGGTTTTTCACTACCAGGACATGTAAAACACATAGCTACATGCCCTGCCTTTTACTTACATAGCACCCTGCCCAATGGGCTACCTAGGGCCTACCCTGGGGGTGACTTATGTGAAGAAAAAGGGGAGTTTAAGTCTTAGCAAGTAGTGTTACATGCCAAGTCGAAGTGGCAGTGACATGGCACACACAGGTCTTGTAGTGGCAGGCCTGGGACATGGTTAAGGGGCTACTTATGCAGGTGGCACAATCAGTGCTGCAAGCCCACTAGTAGCATTTAATTTACAGGTCACTTGCACATGTAGTGTACTTTATTAGGGACTTATAAGTAAGTATGCCAATTGGGTACAAGCAAATGTTACCATGTTTTTAGGGAGAAAGCATATGCACTTTAGCACCATTTAGCATTGGTAAAGTGTACAGAGTCCTAAAGCCAGAAAAAAGTAGGTCAGAGAAAGAAGAGGAGGAAAGCAAAAAGTTTGGGTGACCCTTCAGAGAGGCCATTTTCCAACACACACCCACACACACTCATTCCATTCACCACATTCCACTGACACATTCCACAGGAGACATCATGTGCCAACTGATACAGGGATGCAGCACATAATAAGCATAACAGCATTACTGCACAGCATACAACAGTTTGGATGCATTTATTTGTGCTTAAGAAACAGTAGGGCATTAAAATGTCATCTGACAAATATAATGCATCTTAATCATAGTTTACTGAAATGTAGCCTCTTTGGAGTTAGTAATATACAATCTGCACCCAGTAGAAAAATGTTTTTGTAAACAGCATTTAGGACACAATATTTATGGTAGACAGTAGTTTTCTTAAGTATATATTGAGATACAACTGACTAAAAAAGCCATAGAAGCTTTAAGAAGGTGGTAGCTAAAGGATCACACTGGGTATGTATGACTACAAGGTGCTTGAGATGCTTATTTAGACATCTAACTTTTGTAGGAAAAGTCTTTGATAGAGTTTGGCTCGCTACCACAAGCTTTCTTAGTTTTACACAACCATGCCAGGCATTTCAAATTTGCTTCTGCTTGATTTTCATATATAATATAGACTTTCTTAAGAGGCCACTTGGTTAGTGTGATCTTTCTGATTACACATTACGACTTTGTTTTCTTCCTGTTTTCTTTGTTGGTGAGTTTTATTTTAATGTATATTTCGATTATTTTATATTG
The DNA here is from genome assembly GCF_031143425.1 of Pleurodeles waltl. Classification (NCBI taxonomy): domain Eukaryota; kingdom Metazoa; phylum Chordata; class Amphibia; order Caudata; family Salamandridae; genus Pleurodeles; species Pleurodeles waltl. Next base: position 776,511,336 of record NC_090447.1, on the reverse strand, counting down.
TCTTTGTTTTGATTTGGCTTTTTGCTTTCAGTGTGGTATGTCTGATTAAATCTGCACATTGAAATAGGTAGTATGTGAGAGTGTTCTGAATGGTTGGTCTATGCACTATTCAATTTGTGACTCTGTTTGACTTTTAGAATGACATAGGGTTAAATGCCCAAATTAAATGGAATAAATATCACACATGCATTAGACTGGTGGTTCCCAGCCTGTGATCCGGGGATCCCTGGGGTTCTGCGAAGCCTCTTCAGCGGGTCCATGACTGCTTCGAAAAGTAACTAATATTAACAGATTAATAAAGTGTATATAAGTAAACCAGCTAAATGTACAAATTAAATGTTTAAAAAATCTCAAGGAGTTTGATATTGGAGGCTTTAGTATACGCAAATAGATTTGTGGGAGCATTGCAGGTGCATTAAACAGAATATAGTGAGGACTATGCGTGGCTCCAATGAATCGAAAAAAGCTCCAACCTCCCTATTAATTTTTTTTTCAATTATTTTATTTGCTCACAAATTAAATAAAATGGGTTGTCATTTGTGTATGTGTTTGATGGAATGCTTATTTCTGTGATTTTTGTGTATTGTTTTGCGGTTCAAATCATCAACAATGTTTAGGCCTGGGTCTTCAGTTTTCAATAATGACTAAGTGGGGGGGTCCCTGGATTTCAATAATGATTCAGCGAGTGTTCTAGGTTCCAGCTATGATAAAGTGGGGGTCCACAGAAGTCAAAAGGTTAGGAACCACTGCATGAGACTAAATCTGACATAAACACTCTTGGTGAGACTTTACTTGTCCTGGATTCTGAAGAGTCTAAGAACAATTTGATAGGAAAATCTCAGATAGCTTTAATATTGACTCTAGATGGGTTACAATTCTTCTGCTCATGAATTTCAGGAGATCCAACACTGAGGATATTATAGATGAGGAAGGCAGATTTGTGATGGTTAAAGTTAAAACAGATCACTTATACAGTCTGCTTGTTAATTCCTAGCTCCCCATCAGCTGCAGCATGTTAGAGACAATGGTGGTCATTCTGACCCTGGCGGTCTTTGACCGCCAGGGCGGAGGACCGCGGGAGCACTGCCGACAGGCCGGCGGTGCTCCAATGGGGATTCCGACCGCGGCGGTAAAGCCGCGGTCGGACCGGCACCACTGGCGGGGTCCCGCCAGTGTACCGCGGCCCCATTGAATCCTCCGCGGCGGCGCAGCTTGCTGCACCGCCGCGGGGATTCCGACCCCCCCTACCGCCATCCAGATACCGGCTGTCGGACCGCCGAGATCCGGATGGCGGTAGGGGGGGTCGCGGGGCCCCTGGGGGCCCCTGCAGTGCCCATGCCACTGGCATGGGCATTGCAGGGGCCCCCGTAAGAGGGCCCCTACATGTATTTCACTGTCTGCTGCGCAGACAGTGAAATACGCGACGGGTGCAACTGCACCCGTCGCACAGCTTCCACTCCGCCGGCTCGATTCCGAGCCGGCTTCATCGTGGAAGCCTCTTTCCCGCTGGGCTGGCTGGCGGTCTGAAGGCGACCGCCCGCCAGCCCAGCGGGAAAGTCAGAATTACCGCCGCGGTCTTTCGACCGCGGAACGGTAACCTGACGGCGGGACTTTGGCGGGCGGCCTCCGCCGCCCGCCAAGGTCAGAATGAAGGCCACTGTGTATTGTTTGTATTTCACAGTCAGAAAAACATTGCTGGCTCGTTCATCAGGCTGTCTTGTCAAGGTAGGCATACCAGCTTTGAAGATTTTTGCAGAACTTCCTTCTGTCATTTTGGTGAAAGCGCGTTTGGTCGTATCTTAATGCATGGTAGGTGGATAGCTGGGTACTACTGGAGGGCGGCGGGAGGGCTCGGCCAACATAATACAGCTAAATAATGCACTTAGCTATTGATTCAGATCTTGGCAGATGGGCTATGCTGTCTTAAACGTTGCTAGTAATCCACCTGCCATATCACAATTTCTATAAGATATAATGGAATTGTAATACGGAGGAGGCAATATCCCTCAAGTTAGTGACAGAGTAACCCTGTCTGGCAAGATCTAAATTAGGCCCTTATTTCTTTTATTTTGGGTTATAGTGTCAAACTAGAAATGGAAATAAAAAACGTGTCCGTAAAAAGATGCTACTTTTTGATTAACAATTGTCAAATTATTTCATGAACGTGTCGAGGGTCATTGTTGGTTCAGTCGATAATCCTTTAATAGTATGAGAATTTTTGAAAACTTATTTTAGGGGAACATTTTGAAGTTTTACATAAGGAAAAAAGGGCAAGAAAGACAAGTAGTGCCATCATGAGGGTAAACGTAAAGGTTTGGAGCACAAGATTTGATCTCTGGCAGGATGAGCAGGGCTTGTGGCAATTCATTGCGGTTTGAATTGAGTTGCCCTCCTTGATAAACGTGCAAGAGTTGTTTTCCCATGAAAGATCTTGTGTCTGAGTGCTTGCGTTGTGTTCTTTGGGAGGAGGGGGCACCGAAACAGTGGGAGAGGACACAGTGGGCGTGTGCATGGATGTGGGGGTGGTGACTGCCAGTGAAGGGCGTGTACTGATAGGTGTGTTGGTGATGGTGGTAGTGGGTGAGGATGTAGTCCATGCGGTTGTGAGTAGAGACGCAACTGGGAGGGAGGTGTATGACGAGGAGGAGGGGGCCACAGTGGAGGCAGTGGATGTTGGAATGTCTGCTTCTGGATGATGTTTGTGTGAGTACCTATGGGATGAAGTATGGTGCTTGTGTTTGCCATGTTCATTCTTGTGTGCTGACCTGGGTGCATGCTCGTCTGACTGTATGCTTGGGATAGGTTGGGGTTAAGGGGAATGCAATTGGGAAGAGGAAGTTGGAGGGGTAGGCTGGAAACAGGGACAATGGCTGCCATCAGAGAGAAGGCCAGAGCCTGGATTGATCTCTGTTGGGCCACCAAGCCAGTGTGAATGCCCTCCAGGAATGCATTTGTCTGTTGCATTTGGGCTGCCAGCCCCTGGATGGCATTCACAATGGTTGACTGCCCAACAGAGATGGATCGCAGAAGGTCAATAGCCTGCTCACTCAGGGCTGCAGGACTAACTGGGGGAGCCGGGGAGCAGTTCATTGGCAGCACTGGACCCTTGATGAATGTGTGACTACAGGGTGGTGCTCCCACCCGGCGCTTATAAATGCGAGTAATAATGAAAACTCGATAACAGAGAGTGTGTATAAACATGGAGAACTTCTCCTAAATATGCGGATGATTAGAATCCTGATCAAAGGACAGGTAGGGGAATGTATGTAACGGGGCAGGACAAAGGTCCTGATGAAGGCCAAGTGACCCTATGTGGCAATATCAAAATGGCTGAAACATGTTGACCCTTCACAGACACTGGGGTGTACAGGTGATTAGTTCCTGATAACACCACCACTGATTATTTTTTAACCCTGCCCGGCGGCACTGGAATAAAGTGTATAGAGTGACTGGCCTGAGACAGATTTATTCTCTGTCATTTGTCTTTGGTCCCCATATTTTTCTGTTTGTCTTTGTTTGATGTGTGTTCTTATGTCTCCCTGCCCTTTCTGCTCCACTCCGATTGGGCATTTCTCGGAGTGTGGTAGCAGGGCCCTATGATGAAGCATGCCACAAATTGTGGGTGAGGGCTGTTTTTTACACACTGGTGATTACCCCCAGGGGGTTTTCTTACACCAGTTGTCTTTCTGTCCTCTAGTGTTAGTTATTTAGTTAGTGGAAGGCCGGGCAGGAAAGCATCTCCTCTCACCCCTTCATAGTGTTACGTTGCTGACTGGGGCAGGGCTTGAGGTACCTGGGGCGAAGGAGATGCCCACCCTCCTGCCTGAGCGGGCATGGGCACTCGCTGAGGGACTGCTGGGAGGGCGGTGCTGGTACGGGGTGGCGGCTGTCCCTGCAGCTGGGGTGGGCACAAAGGTGTCCGCCACCACCAGGGAGCTTCCATCAGAGGAGTTATCCCTGTCTGAACTGTCCCCACCAGTCTCCGTCGTGCTCCCCTCGCACTCTGTCCCACTGGTGCCCTCACCGTAGGTGGAGTTGGCCTCCTGGGTCCTGTGGGATGCAGCTCCCTCCATTGGTGTACACAGCACACTCACACACAGGGGACAGGCCTATACACTATGCATGGCACTACCAGTAACAATGCTAGTCACCAGGGCACGGTGAGGGACACATACCGCCATTAGCAGCAAACCTGGGACCCACACAGCCCTGCCCAGTAGTGGATGCCTACAAGCTAGGTAGGAGGAATATCACATCAGAACCCTGCCCAACATGGGACCTACTCTTCAATGTCAGGCCTGGCCTAGGGGCACCCACAGACACACATCCCCCCACCCTGATACCAACCCACCAGGCATAAGTAGTAATGATGGGCACTGTACTCACCCGTTGAGGCTTCTGTGATGCCCTAAAGTGACCATCCAGCTCCGGATAGGCCACCACCAGTATGCAGACCATCAGGGGGATCAGGGTTCGACTGGCACCCCTTTCTCGTTGGGAGGCCATCCCTAGCTGGGCCTCCACTGTCTCAGCGTCTAAGGTCCTCCCACTGTTTATGACAGTGGGTGCTCCGCCTGCTGTAGACGCCCAGGGTTCGCACGTCCTTGGCGATGGCACGCCATAGACCCTTCTTTTGATGGGTGCTAACTTGCAGAGGATATACATACAGGGAAAGATATTGTTCAGACCGTCCTGCCTGTTACACTCATGGCCCACCATACCCTTTTCCATCCCCATTTGCACAGACATGGCCCAGCACACAAGCTGCATGCCACCCAGGGGACATCCACCCCCCCCTTACACAAGGCCTTCAAACACACCACTACATGCATTTATGCCACAAGCATTGTGCCCACAGTGTACTCACCTGTTGGTCTGGAGGCCCATACAGCAGTCCATACTGGGGTAGGACCCCATCCACCAGTCTCTCCAACTCCGCCGAGGTGAAAGCAGGGGCCCTTTCCCCAGTCACACGCGCCATGGTGGGTTCCAGACCCAGGTCACAACAGCACATGCAGTGTAGGTCATCTCCTGTTGAAGGTCAGGTAGCAAGTGGGTGAACAGATAGAAAATGGGGGTGACGTCCGTGGTGGTACATACCGTCACCGCCGGCGTACATCACCATTGGCCACTGTACCGCATAGGGCCCAATATTATCCAATGAGGCATTGCACGGTGGGTCCCGCCCTCCTCCTACAACGGCGCACAACGTCAGTGGAATTACCTCACTTCCACCTGTCCCTCTAAACAGGACAGGTGGACGTAATTTAAGAAGGTGGGGCAGGCCCTGGATAATAACTGCGTCACTGATCACAATTGTACATACAGGATAAATGCCACTTATACATTCTGTGACCAGCTTCTCCCTCTTTTGCCCCATAGATTGATACCGCTGCGGATGAATAGGAGATGGAGACATACCCCCTTGTACAGACCCCTGGTAGACTTGGCACATTATCCTCACCTACAGACTTGACAGGGCCACAATCACAGAGCTGTGTGCTCACCTGGAGCCTGACCTGATATCTGCTATGCGTCACCCCACTGGGATCCCCCCTATTCTGCAAATCCTATCTGTGCTCCATTTCTTGGCAACTGGTTCTTTCCAAGTGACAGTGGGCTTGGCAGCAGGAATGTCATAGTCAATGTTCTTAATAGTGCTAACAAGAGTGCTGGCTGCCATGATTAAACACATGTGCAGCTACATTGTTTTCCCGCAGGTGGAGGATTTGGCCACAGTGAAGGCTGATTTCTATGGAATGGGACATATTCCCAACATAATTGGGGAAATTGATGGCACACATATTACATTTGTTCCCCCCAGGCAAAATGAATAGGTGGCAGAAATTGAAAGAGGTTTCACTCAATGAATGTCCAGATGGTGTGCCTGGTGGACCAGTACATCCCCCACGTCAATGTTATGTATCCTGTCATGATGCCTTTCTCCTGAGGAATAGCAGCATCCCAAATGTGATGGCCCAACAACAGAGGCACCGGGTGTGGCTAATAGGTGAGCCCTGGTTCCCACCCAGTGTATGTTGGTGTATGGGTATGGTGTGGGCCACATGGCATAGTGTGTGGCTAAATGTTGTCCTTCAATATTTGCAGGTGACTCAGGTTACCCCAGCCAATCATGGCTACTGGCCCCTGTGAGGAATCCCAGGACAAGGGCAGAAGAACATTACAATGAGGCACATGGGTGAACAAGAAGGATACTTAAACGTACCTTTGGCCTCCTCAAGGACAGGTTTCGGTGCCTCCATCTAACATGTGGATCCCTGTGCTACTCACCCAAGAAGGTCTGCCAGATAATCGTGGCATTCTGTATGTTGCATAACCTTGCCTTGAGACGCCATGTGCCTTTTCTGCAGGAAGAGAAGGCTGGAGATGGCCGTGTGGCAGCAGTGGACTGTGTGGACAGTGAAGATGAGGAGTCAGAGGATGAGGATGAGGACAACAGAACTGCAGTGATTCGACAACACTTCCAATGAAACACAGGTGAGACAGTGTAACTTCAGATTTCATTGTTATTTTTTTGATTCATATTGTCACTGGCAGGCTGTAATTTCCCACTTCTATGCCCCCTCACGGTACCCTTTGGCAACTCATTATCCATGTGTTGGTGCCCTACTATGGCTCCTGGTGTGTTCACTGCAGGCAACTACAGGTCTATCCTATGTGGAATTTACTGTACTGTTGATTTGCAATGTTTGAACCTTGTTGAACGAATACATACTTAAATCATTTCACATACTCCATACTTGTATTTTTTAAAAGAGTGTTTATTGAACTGCTAAGAAGAAAAGGGGGAAGTGCAATGGGCTGGAGTGATGATGGAGGAAAGTCCAGGGTATTGTTCCAGTCTATTTGTAGCACAGGTGCATTGTCCAAGGGGGCATAGGAAGGGGAACAATGGCAGTTCAAGGTGGACAGGGTGACTGAGTGTGACACAAGGGTGAGAATCAGGAGAGTCTCATTTCCTGGTGGGGGTCTTGGCAATAGTCTCTGGCTTCTGCCTGGATCGCAGGAAACGTTTGTGGGGTGGTTCTCCTTCTGCGGGGGGAGAGGTGCTGGTGGCCTGTTGGTCCTGTGGCGGGGCCTCCTGTCCACTAGCGGCAGAAGAGGAGGAAGTCAGTTCAGGAGTCTGGCTAGTGGCAGGGGCCCGCTTTTGTAAGAGTTCCTCCCTCATAATGTTTGCCATGTCTGCCAGCAGCTCTTCAATGGAGACTAGGGTGGTGTTAATGGCCTTCACGTCCTCCCTGATCCCCTGGTACTGTCCCTCCTGCAGTGGGCTGTTCTCCTGCATTTTGTCCAGGATCTGGTCCAGCGTATCCTGGGAATGCTGGTATGCTCCCAGTATCTCGGTGAGTGCCTCCTGGAGAGTCGGTTCCCTGGGCCTATCCTCACCCTGGGGACAGCAGTCCTCCAAGTGTCCCTGTTGCCCTGTGCCTCTGTCCCCTGAACTGTGTGCCCACTGGCACTGACCCCCCGGTCCCTGATTTTCTTTGGTGTGAGGTGTGTCCTGGGGTCCCTGTAGTGGTGGACACACTGCTGATTGACGTGTCCCGGGGACAGAGGCATGGGTACGCTGGGTGGGTGCTGCGGTGGTGTTTCCTGAGGGGGAGGCTCTGTGGCGGTGTGTGACTGTGCCTGGGTAACAGACTGTCCAGAGGTCCCTGATGTGCCAGGTTGGTCATCCAGATCCAGCGGACCAGAGTTGCTGTCATCACTGTGGGCCTCTTCTCTGGGGGGACTGGAAATTGCTAGTACCTCTTCTCTGCTGTCATTGGCTGGGATACCTGTGGGGATGTAAATGCAGTGTTATTGTTTCTGTGTGTGACATATTGTGCATGGGTGGGCTGCGCTCTTTGGTTGTATTTGCCCTGGCAGCTTTAACTTGTGTGAGTTGGTATGTGGTGGGCTAGCTAATTCTCTTTAGTGTGCATGCTTTAGTGATAGGTGTCCATGCAGGTCTGTGAGTGGTGTCTATGCATTGGTGGTGCATGCAGGGCTTGGCATTGGGATGAGTAATATGTGATGGTGGGGTGTATGGGAAGTGGTGGAGTGATGGGAGTGAGGGTGAGAGTGGGGGTATGTGATAGCATGCAGGTAGGGGGGTGATAATAGTTTAGAGTTGACTTACCAGAGTCCAGTCCTCCTCCTACTCCGGCAAGGCCCTAAGGATGCATGATTGGCAAGATTTGCTCCTCCCATGTTGTTAGTTGTGGGGGAGGATGTGGCGGTCCACCTCCAGTCCTCTGCACAGTGAGATGGTGTCTTGCTGCAATGGAATGTACCTTCCCCCGTAGGTCGGTCCACCACTTCCTGATATCATCCCTTGTTCTTGCGTGCTGTCCCATGGCGTTGACCCTGTCAACGATCCTCCGCCAAAGCTCCATCTTCCTAGCAATGGATATCTGCTGCACCTGTGCTCCAAATAGCTTTGGCTCAACCCTAATGATTTCCTCCACCATGACCCTTAGCTCCTCCTCAGAGAATCGGGGGTGTCTTTGTGGTGCCATGGGTGTTGTGTGAGTAGTGTGGGTGAGGATGTGTAGGGTGATGTGTTAGGGTATGTGTTGTAAGGTGTGTGGGTGGTGTATAGGTGATGGTGGTGTGTTGCTCTAGACTTATCTGTGGTTGTGGTGTCTCTCTGGTGGCAATTGCTTGTAGTCGTAAAGGATTGTGGGTAATGTATGTGTGTTTTATATAATAGTGGTGTTGGGTGTGGGTGTGGTGTGTGTATGTGTGTCAGGTGTGTGTAGTTTTAATTGACTAATGTAATGTTGTTTCGTTTGAATGTGTGTATTTTGATCACGGGGTATGCACCTCCAATGTTTTACCCATGGTGATTCGTGGGTCATAATGTAATGGGCGCTGTTCTGTTGGCGTAACGGTGTGGGTTTTGATACCACCAGTTTAACATTGACCCTTGGTGTGGCAGACTTGTGTCTGTGGCTGAATAGTGACGGATTGGTGTGTGTGTGTCATAATTTGGTGAATGGATATCCACTGCTGCTGCGGTATTTTGGCGGCAGTCAGCGTGGCAGTAAGTGGGATTTACCGCCAATGTCATAATGAGGGCCAGCGTGTCCTGTGTTTATGGCTGTCTGGGTGGAATGCACAAGAGGAGCTGTCAACCAGCACAGACCAGACATGGTTGGAAACAGGGCTGTAAGGAACAGATGGCAGTGAGTGAAGATAAATGCCCACTTTCTAAAAGTGGCATTTCTAAAGTAGTAATATGAAATCCAACTTCACCATTCAGCAGGATTTTCTATTGCCATTCTGGCAATTTTAAATATGACAGGACCACTCCTTCCAGATCAGAATCTACCACTTAAAAGTATATGAGGGCAGTTCGAATGCTAGTCTATGAGAGTAGCAGGCCTCTTATAGTGGAAGACAAATTTGTGGGTTTTTCACTACCAGGACATGTAAAACACATAGCTACATGCCCTGCCTTTTACTTACATAGCACCCTGCCCAATGGGCTACTCATGGCCTACCCTGGGGGTGACTTATGTGTAGAAAAAGGGGAGTTTAAGTCTTAGCAAGTAGTGTTACATGCCAAGTCGAAGTGGCAGTGACACTGCACACACAGGTCTTGTAGTGGCAGGCCTGGGACATGGTTAAGGGGCTACTTATGCGGGTGGCACAATCAGTGCTGCAGGCCCACTAGTAGCATTTAATTTACAGGTCATTTGCACATATAGGGGGTGATTCTCACCCTGGCGGGCGGCGGAGGCCGCCCGCCAGAGTTCCCCCCTCCAAAATACCGCTCTGCGGTCGAAAGACCGCTGAGGGTATTTTGGGTTGTGCACTGGGCTGGCGGGCGACCGCCAAAAGGTAGCCCGCCAGCCCAGTGCAAAACGGCCTTCCCACGAGGACGCCGGCTCAGAATTGAGCCGGCGGAGTGGGAAGGTGCGACGGGTGCAGTGGCACCCGCTGCTTATTTCAGTGTCTTACGGGGGCCCCTGCAGTGCCCATCCCATTGGCATGGGCACTGCAGGGGCCCTCAGGGGCCCCACGACACCCCATACCGCCATCCTGTTCCTGGCGGCTCTGCCGCCAGGAACAGGATGGCGGTATGGGGTGTCAGAATCCCCATAGCGGCGCAGCGAGCTGCGCCGCCATGGAGGATTCTACAGGGCAGCGTAAAACCGTCGGGAGACCGCCGGTTTTCCCTTTCTGGCCGCGGCTGAACCGCCGCGGTCAGAATACCCTGTGGAGCACCGCCAGCCTGTTGGCAGTACTCCCTCCAACCCTGGCCCCGGCGTTCCATGACCGCCGGGGTCAGAATGACCCCCATAGTGTTCTTAATTAGGGACTTATAAGTAAGTATGCCAATTGGGTACAAGCAAATGTTACCATGTTTTTAGGGAGAAAGCATATGCACTTTAGCACCATTTAGCATTGGTAAAGTGTCCAGAGTCCTAAACCCAGAAACAAATAGGTCAGAGAAAGAAGAGGAGGAAAGCAAAAAGTTTGGGTGACCCTTCAGAGAGGCCATTTTCCAACACACACCCACACACACTCATTCCATTCACCACATTCCACTGACATTCCACAGGAGACATCATGTGCCAGACTGATACAGGGATGCAGCACATAATAAGCATAACAGCATTACTGCACAGCATACAACAGTTTGGATGCATTTATTTGTGCTTAAGAAACAGTAGGGCATTAAAATGTCATCTGACAAATATAATGCATCTTAATCATAGTTTACTGAAATGTAGCCTCTTTGGAGTTAGTAATATACAATCTGCACCCAGTAGAAAAATGTTTTTGTAAACAGCATTTAGGACACAATATTTATGTTAGACAGTAGTTTTCTTAAGCATATATTGAGATACAACTGACTAAACAAGCCACAGAAGCTTTAAGAAGGTGGTAGCTAAAGGATCACACTGGGTATGTATGACTACAAGGTGCTTGGGATGCTTATTTAGACATCTAACTTTTGTAGGGCAAGTCTTTGATAGAGTTTGGTTTGCTACCACAAGCTTTCTTAGTTTTACACAACCATGCCAGGCATTTCAAATTTGCTTGTGCTTGATTTTCATATATAATATAGACTTTCTTTAGAGGCCACTTGGTTAGTGTGATCTTCCTGATTACACATTACGACTTTGTTTTCTTCCTGTTTTCTTTGTTGGTGAGTTTTATTTTAATGTATATTTCGATTATTTTATATTGTCTTCGTTTTGATTTGGCTTTTTGCATTCAGTTTGGTGTGTCTGATTAAATGTGCACATTGAAATAGGTAGTATGTGAGAGTGTTCTGAATGGTTGGTCTATGCACTATTCAATTTGTGACTCTGTTTGACTCTTAGAATGACAGAGGGTTAAATGCCCAAATTAAATGGAAAAAATATCACACATGCATTAGACTGGAGGTTCCCAGCCTGTGATCCGGGGATCCCTGGGCTTCTGCGAAGCCTCTTCAGCGGGTCTATGACTGCTTAGAAAAGTAACTAATATTAACAGATTAATAAAGTGTATATAAGTAAACCAGCTAAATGTACAAATGAAATGTTTAAAACGTGTCAAGGAGTTTGATATTGGAGGCTTTAGTATACCCAAATAGATTTGTGGGAGCATTGCAGGTGCATTAAACAGAATATAGTGAGGACTATGCGTGGCTCCAATGAATCGAAAAAAGCTCCAACCTCCCTATTAATTTATTTTATTATTATTTTATTTGCTCACAAATTAAATAAAATGGGTTGTCATTTGTGTATGTGTTTGATGGAATGCTTATTTCTGTGATTTTTGTGTATTGTTTTGCGGTTCAAATCATCAACAATGTTTAGGCCTGGGTCTTCAGTTTTCAATAATGACTAAGTGGGGGGGTCCCTGGATTTCAATAATGATTCAGCGAGTGTTCTAGGTTCCAGCTATGATAAAGTGGGGGTCCACAGAAGTCAAAAGGTTAGGAACCACTGCATGAGACTAAATCTGACATAAACACACTTGGTGAGACTATACTTGTCCTGGATTCTGAAGAGTCTAGGAACAATTTGATAGGAAAATCTCAGATAGCTTTAATATTGACTCTAGATGGGTTACAATTCTTCTGCTCATGAACTTCAGGAGATCCAACACTGAGAATATTATAGATGAGGAAGGCAGATTTGTGATGGTTAAAGTTAAAACAGATGACTTATACAGTCTGCTTGTTAATTCCTAGCTCCCCATCAGCTGCAGCATGTTAGAGACAATGTGTATTGTTTGTATTTCACAGTCAGAAAAACATTGCTGGCTCGTTCATCAGGCTGTCTTGTCAAGGTGGGCATACCAGCATTGAAGATTTTTGCAGAACGTCCTTCTGCCATTTTGGTGAAAGCGCGTTTGGTCGTATCTTAAAGCATGGTAGGTGGATAGCTGGGTACTACTGGAGGGCGGCGGGAGGGCTCGGCCAACATAATACAGCTAAATAATGCACTTAGCTATTGATTCAGATCTTGGCAGATGGGCTATGCTGTCTTAAACGTTGCTAGTAATTCACCTGCCATATTACAATTTCTATAAGATATAATGGAATTGTAATACGGAGGAGGCAATGTCCCTCAAGTTAGTGACAGAGTAACCCTGTCTGCCAAGATCTAAATTAGGCCCTTATTTCTTTTATTTTGGGTTATAGTGTCAAACTAGAAATGGAAATAAAAAACGTGTCCGTAAAAAGATGCTACTTTTTGATTAACAATTGTCAAATTATTTCATGAACGTGTCGAGGGTCATTGTTGGTTCAGTCGATAATCCTTTAATAGTATGAGAATTTGTGAAAACTTATTTTAGGGGAAAATTTTGAAGTTTTACATAAGGAAAAACGGGCAAGAAAGACAAGTAGTGCCATCATGAGGCTAAACGTAAAGGTTTGGAGCACAAGATTTGATCTCTGGCAGGATGAGCAGGGCTTGTGGCAATTAATTGCGGTTTGAATTGAGTTGCCCTCCTTGATAAACGTGCAAGAGTTGTTTTCCCATGAAAGATCTTGTGTCTGAGTGCTTGCGTTGTGTACTTTGGGAGGAGGGGGCACAGACACAGTGGGAGAGGACACAGGGGGCGTGTGCATGGATGTGGGGGTGGTGACTGCCAGTGAAGGGCGTGTACTGATAGGTGTGTTGGTGATGGTGGTAGTGGGTGAGGATGTAGTCCATGCGGTTGTGAGTAGAGACGCAACTGGGAGGGAGGTGTATGACGAGGAGGAGGGGGCCACAGCGGAGGCAGTGGATGTTGGAATGTCTGCTTCTGGAGGATGTTTGTGTGAGTGCCTATGGGATGAATTATGGTGCTTGTGTTTGCCATGTTCATTCTTGTGTGCTGACCTGGGTGCATGCTCGTCTGACTGCATGCTTGGGATAGGTTGGGGTTAAGGGGAATGCAATTGGGAAGAGGAGGTTGGAGGGGTAGGCTGGAAACAGGGACAATATCTGCCATCAGAGAGAAGGCCAGAGCCTGGATTGATATCTGTTGGGCCACTAAGCCAGTGTGAATGCCCTCCAGGAATGCATTTGTCTGTTGCATTTGGGCTGCCAGTCCCTGGATGGCATTCACAATGGTTGACTGCCCAACAGAGATGGATCGCAGAAGGTCAATAGCCTCCTCACTCAGGGCAGCAGGGCTAACTGGGGGAGCTGGGGAGCAGTCCATTGGCAGCACTGGACCCTTGATGAATGTGTGACTACAGGGTGGTGCTCCCACCGGCGCTTCTAAATGCGAGTAATAATGAAAACTCGATAACAGAGAGTGTGTATACACATGGAGAACTTCTCCTAAATATGCAGATGATTAGAATCCTGATCAAAGGACAGGTAGGGGAATGTATGTAACGGAGCAGGACAAAGGTCCTGATGAAGGCCAAGTGACCCTATGTGGCAATATCAAAATGGCTGAAACATGTTGACCCTTCACAGACACTGGGGTGTACAGGTGATTAGTTCCTGATAACACCACCACTGATTATTTTTTAACCCTGCCCGGCGGCACTGGAATAAAGTGTATAGAGTGACTGGCCTGAGACAGTTTTATTCTCTGTCATTTGTCTTTGGTCCCCATATTTTTCCGTTTGTCTTTGTTTGATGTGTATTCTTATGTCTCCCTGCCCTTTCTGCTCCACTCCGATTCGGCATTTCTTGGAGTGTGGTAGCAGGGCCCTATGATGAAGCATGCCACAAATTGTGGGTGAGGGCTGTTTTTTACACACTGGTGATTACCATCAGGGGGTTTTCTTACACCAGTTGTCTTTCTGTCCTCTAGTGTTAGTTATTTAGTTAGTGGGAGGCCGGGCAGGAAAGCATCTCCTCTCACCCCTTCATAGTGTTACGTTGCTAACTGGGGCAGGGCTTGAGGTACCTGGGGCGAAGGAGATGCCCACCCTCCTGCCTGAGCGGGCATGGGCACTCGCTGAGGGACTGCTGGGAGGGTGGTGCTGGTACGGGGTGGCGGCTGTCTCTGTAGCTAGGGTGGGCACAAAGGTGTCCGCCACCACCAGGGAGCTTCCATCAGAGGAGTTATCCCTGTCTGAACTGTCCCCTCCAGTCTCTGTCGTGCTCCCCTCGCCCTCTGTCCCACTGGTGCCCTCACCGTAGGTGGATTTGGCCTCCTGGGTCCTGTGGGATGCAGCTCCCTCCATTGGTGTACACAGCACACTCACACACAGGGAACAGGCCTATACGCTATGCATGGCACTACCAGTAACAATGCTAGTCACCAGGGCACGGTGAGGGACACTTACCGCCATTAGCAGCAAACCTGGGACCCACACAGCCCTGCCCAGTAGTGGATGCCTACAAGCTAGGTAGGAGGAATATCACATCAGAACCCTGCCCAACATGGGACCTACTCTGCAATGTCAGGCCTGGCCTAGGGGCACCCACAGACACACATCCCCCCACCCTGATACCAACCCACCAGGCATAAGTAGTAATGATGGGCACTGTACTCACCCCTTGAGGCTTCTGTGATGCCCTAAAGTGACCATCCAGCTCCGGATAGGCCACCACCAGTATGCAGACCATCAGGGGGATCAGGGTTCGACTGGCACCCCTTTCTCGTTGGGAGGCCATCCCCAGCTGGGCCTCCACTGTCTCAGCGTCTCAGGTCCTCCCATTGTTTATGACAGTGGGTGCTCCGCCTGCTGTAGACCCCCAGGGTTCGCACGTCCTTGGCGATGGCACGCCATATACCCTTCTATTGATGGGTGCCAACTTGCACAGGAAATACATACAGGGAAAGATATTGTTCAGACCGTCCTGCCTGTTACACTCATGGCCCAGCATACCCCTTTCCATCCCCATTTGCACAGACATGGCCCAGCACACAAGCTGCATGCCACCCAGGGGACATCCACCCCCCCCCCTTACACGAGGCCTTCACACACACCACTCCATGCATTTATGCCACAAGCATTGTGCCCACAGTGTACTCACCTGTTGGTCTGGAGGCCCATACAGCAGTCCATACTGGGGTAGGATCCCATCCACCAGTCTCTCCAACTCCGCCGAGGTGAAAGCAGGGGCCCTTTCCCCAGTCACACGCGCCATGGTGGGTTCCAGACACAGGTCACAACAGCACATGCAGTGTAGGTCATCTCCTGTTGAAGGTCAGGTAGCAAGTGGGTGAACAGATAGAAAATGGGGGTGACGTCCGTGGTGGTACATACCGTCACCGCCGGCGTACATCACCATTGGCCACTGTACCGCATAGGGCCCAATATTATCCAATTAGGCATTGCACGGTGGGTCCCACCCTCCTCCTACAACAGCTCACAACATCAGTGGAATTACCTCACTTCCACCTGTCCCTCTAAACAGGACAGGTGGACGTCATTTAAGAAGGGGGGGCAGGCCCTGGATAATAACTGCGTCACTTATCACAATTGTACATACAGGATAAATGCCACTTATACATTCTGTGACCAGCTTCTCCCTCTTTTGCCCCATAGATTGATACCGCTGCGGATGAATAGGAGATGGAGACATACCCCCTTGTACAGACCCCTGGTAGACTTGTCACATTATCCTCACCTACAGACTTGACAGGGCCACAATCACAGAGCTGTGTGCTCACCTGGAGCCTGACCTGATATCTGCTATGCGTCACCCCACTGGGATCCCCCTTCTTCTGCAAATCCTATCTGTGCTCCATTTCTTGGCAACTGGTTCTTTCCAAGTGACAGTGGGCTTGGCAGCAGGAATGTCATAGTCAATGTTCTTAATAGTGCTAACAAGAGTGCTGGCTGCCGTGATTAAACACATGTGCAGCTACATTGTTTTCCCGCAGGTGGAGGATTTGGCCACAGTGAAGGCTGATTTCTATGGAATGGGACATATTCCCAACATAATTGGAGAAATTAATGGCACACATATTACATTTGTTCCCCCCAGGCAAAATGAATAGGTGGCAGAAATTGAAAGAGGTTTCACTCAATGAATGTCCAGATGGTGTGCCTGGTGGACCAGTACATCCCCCACGTCAATGTTAAGTATCCTGTGTCTTGTCATGATGCCTTTCTCCTGAGGAATAGCAGCATCCCAAATGTGGTGGCCCAACAACAGAGGCACCGGGTGTGGCTAATAGGTGAGCCCTGGTTCCCACCCAGTGTATGTTGGTGTATGGGTATGGTGTGGGCCACATGGCATAGTGTGTGGCTAAATGTTGTCCTTCAATATTTGCAGGTGACTCAGGTTACCCCAGCCTATCATGGCTACTGGCCCCTGTGAGGAATCCCAGGACAAGGGCAGAAGAACATTACAATGAGGCACATGGGTGAACAAGAAGGATACTTAAACGTACCTTTGGCTTCCTCAAGGCCAGGTTTCGGTGCCTCCATCTAACAGGTGGATCCCTGTGCTACTCACCCAAGAAGGTCTGCCAGATAATCGTGGCATTCTGTATGTTGCATAACCTTGCCTTGAGACGCCATGTGCCTTTTCTGCAGGAAGAGAAGGCTGGATATGGCCGTGTGGCAGCAGTGGACTGTGTGGACAGTGAAGATGAGGACTCAGAGGATGAGGATGAGGACAACAGAACTGCAGTGATTCGACAATACTTCCAATGAAACACAGGTAAGACAGTGTAACTTCAGATTTCATTGTTATTTTTTTGATTCATATTGTCACTGGCAGGCTGTAATTTCCCACTTCTATGCCCCCCCACGGTACCCTTTGGCAACTCATTATCCATATGTTGGTGCCCTACTATGGCTCCTGGTGTGTTCACTGCAGGCAACTACAGGTCTATCCTATGTGGACATTTCTGTACTGTTGATTTGCAATGTTTGAACCTTGTTGAACGAATACATACTTAAATCATTTCACATACTCCATACTTGTATTTTTTAAAAGAGTGTTTATTGAACTGCTAAGAAGAAAAGGGGGAAGAGCAATGGGCTGGAGTGATGATGGAGGAAAGTCCAGGGTATTGTTCCAGTCTATTTGTAGCACAGGTGCATTGTCCAAGGGGGCATAGGAAGGGGAACAATGGCAGTTCAAGGTGGACAGGGTGACTGAGTGTGACACAAGGGTGAGAATCAGGAGAGTCTCATTTCCTGGTGGGGGTCTTGGCAATAGTCTCTGGCTTCTGCCTGGATCGCAGGGAACGTTTGTGGGGTGGTTCTCCTTCTGCGGGGGAGGGGTGCTGGTGGTCTGTTGGTCCTGTGGCGGGGCCTCCTGTCCACTAGCGGCAGCAGAGGAGGAAGTCAGTTCAGTAGTCTGGCTAGGGGCAGGGGCCCGCTTTTGTAAGAGTTCCTCCCTCATAATGTTTGCCATGTCTGCCAGCAGCTCTTCAATGGAGACCAGGGTGGTGTTAATGGCCTTGAAGTCCTCCCTGATCCCTTGGTACTGTCCCTCCTGCAGTGGGCTGTTCTCCTGCATTTTGTCCAGGATCTGGTCCAGCGTATCCTGGGAATGCTGGTATGCTCCCAGTATCTCGGTGAGTGCCTCCTGGAGAGTCGGTTCCCTGGGCCTATCCTCATCGTGGGGTCAGCAGTCCTCCAAGTGTCCCTGTTGCCCTGTGCCTCTGTCCCCTGAACTGTGTGCCCACTGGCACTGACCCCCGGGTCCCTGATTTTCTTTGGTGTGAGGTGTGTCCTGGGGTCCCTGTAGTGGTGGACACACTGCTGATTGACGTGTCCCGGGGACAGAGGCATGGGTACGCTGGGTGGGTGCTGCGGTGGTGTTTCCTGAGGGGGAGGCTCTGTGGCGGTGTGTGACTGTGCCTCGGTAACCGACTGTCCAGAGGTCCCTGATGTGCCAGGTTGGTCATCCAGATCCAGCGGACCAGAGTTGCTGTCATCACTGTGGGCCTCTTCTCTGGGGGGACTGGAAATTGCTAGTACCTCTTCTCTGCTGTCATTGGCTGGGATACCTGTGGGGATGTAAATGCAGTGTTATTGTTTCTGTGTGTGATATATTGTGCATGGGTGGGCTGCGCTCTTTGGTTGTATTTGCCCTGGCAGCTTTAACTTGTGTGAGTTGGTATGTGGTGGGCTAGCTAATTCTCTTTAGAGTGCATGCTTTAGTGATAGGTGTCCATGCAGGTCTGTGAGTGGTGTCTATGCATTGGTGGTGCATGCAGGGCTTGGCATTGGGATGAGTGATATGTGATGGTGGGGTGTGTGGGAAGTGGTGGAGTGATGGGAGTGAGGGTGAGAGTGGGGGTATGTGATAGCATGCAGGTAGGGGGGTAATAATAGTTTAGAGTTGACTTACCAGAGTCCAGTCCTACTCCTACTCCGGCAAGGCCCTAAGGATGCATGGTTGGCAAGATTTGCTCCTCCCATGTTGTTAGTTGTGGGGGAGGATGTGGCGGTCCACCTCCAGTCCTCTGCACAGTGAGATGGTGTCTTGCTGCAATGGAATGTACCTTCCCCCGTAGGTCGGTCCACCACTTCCTGATATCATCCCTTGTTCTTGCGTGCTGTCCCATGGCGTTGACCCTGTCAGCGATCCTCCGCCAAAGCTCCATCTTCCTAGCAATGGATATCTGCTGCACCTGTGCTCCAAATAGCTTTGGCTCAACCCTAATGATTTCCTCCACCATGACCCTTAGCTCCTCCTCAGAGAATCGGGGGTGTCTTTGTGGTGCCATGGGTGTTGTGTGAGTAGTGTGGGTGAGGATGTGTAGGGTGATGTGTTAGGGTATGTGTTGTAAGGTGTGTGGGTGGTGTATAGGTGATGGTGGTGTGTGGCTCTAGTCTTATCTGTGGTTGTGGTGTCTCTCTGGTGGCAATTGCTTGTAGTCGTAAAGGGTTGTGGGTAATGTAGGTGTGTGTTATATAATAGTGGTGTTGGGTGTGGGTGTGGTGTGTGTATGTGTGT
Source organism: Pleurodeles waltl (assembly GCF_031143425.1). NCBI lineage: Eukaryota > Metazoa > Chordata > Amphibia > Caudata > Salamandridae > Pleurodeles > Pleurodeles waltl. Next base: position 776,492,005 of record NC_090447.1, on the reverse strand, counting down.
CAGGTGTGTGTAGTTTTAATTGACTAATGTAATGTTGTTTCGTTTGAGTGTGTGTATTTTGAGCACTGGGGTATGTACCTCCAATGTTTTACCCATGGTGATTCGTGGGTCATAATCTAATGGGTGCTGTTCTGTTGGTGTAACAGTGTGGGTTTTGATACCACCAGTTTAACATTGACCCTTGGTGTGGCAGACTTGTGTCTGTGGCTGAATAGTGACGGATTGGTGTGTGTGTGTCATAATTTGGTGAATGGATATCCACTGCCGCTGCGGTATGTTGGCGGCAGTCAGCGTGGCAGTAAGTGGGATTTACCGCCAATGTCATAATGAGGGCCAGCATGTCCTGTGTTTATGGCTGTCTGGGTGGAATGCACAAGAGGAGCTGTCAACCAGCACAGACCAGACATGGTTGGAAACAGGGCTGTAAGGAACAGATGGCAGTGAGTGAAGATAAATGCCCACTTTCTAAAAGTGGCATTTCTAAAGTAGTAATATGAAATCCAACTTCACCATTCAGCAGGATTTTCTATTGCCATTCTGGCAATTTTAAATATGACAGGACCACTCCTTCCAGATCAGAATCTACCACTTAAAAGTATATGAGGGCAGTTCGAATGCTAGTCTATGAGAGTAGCAGGCCTCTTATAGTGGAAGACAAATTTGTGGGTTTTTCACTACCAGGACATGTAAAACACATAGCTACATGCCCTGCCTTTTACTTACATAGCACCCTGCCCAATGGGCTACTAGGGCCTACCCTGGGGGTGAATTATGTGTAGAAAAAGGGGAGTTTAAGTCTTAGCAAGTAGTGTTACATGCCAAGTCGAAGTGGCAGTGACACTGCACACACAGGTCTTGTAGTGGCAGTCCTGGGACATGGTTAAGGGGCTACTTATGCGGGTGGCACAATCAGTGCTGCAGGCCCACTAGTAGCATTTAATTTACAGGTCATTTGCACATGTAGTGTACTTTATTAGGGACTTATAAGTAAGTATGCCAATTGGGTACAAGCAAATGTTACCATGTTTTTAGGGAGAAAGCATATGCACTTTAGCACCATTTAGCATTGGTAAAGTGTCCAGAGTCCTAAAGCCAGAAACAAATAGGTCAGAGAAAGAAGAGGAGGAAAGCAAAATGTTTGGGTGACCCTTCAGAGAGGCCATTTTCCAACACACACCCACACACACTCATTCCATTCACCACATTCCACTGACATTCCACAGGAGACATCATGTGCCAGACTGATACAGGGATGCAGCACATAATAAGCATAACAACATAACTGCACAGCATACAACAGTTTGGATACATTTATTTGTGCTGAAGAAACAGTAGGGCATTAAAATGTCATCTGACAAATATAATGCATCTTAATCATAGTTTATTGAAATGTAGCCTCTTTGGAGTTAGTAATATACAATCTGCACCCAGTAGAAAAATGTTTTTGTAAACAGCATTTAGGACACAATATTTATGTTAGACAGTAGTTTTCTTAAGTATATATTGAGATACAACTGACTAAACAAGCCACAGAAGCTTTAAGAAGGTGGTAGCTAAAGGATCACACTGGGTATGTATGACTACAAGGTGCTTGGGATGCTTATTTAGACATCTAACTTTTGTAGGGAAAGTCTTTGATAGATTGTGGCTCGCTACCACAAGCTTTCTTAGTTTTACACAACCATGCCAGGCATTTCAAATTTGCTTGTGCTTGATTTTCATATATATTATAGACTTTCTTTAGAGGCCACTTGGTTAGTGTGATCTTTCTGATTACACATTACTACTTTGTTTTCTTCTTGTTTTCTTTGTTGGTGAGTTTTATTTTAATGTATATTTCAATTATTTTATATTGTCTTCGTTTTGATTTGGCTTTTTGCTTTCAGTTTGGTGTGTCTGATTAAATGTGCACATTGAAATAGGTAGTATGTGAGAGTGTTCTGAATGGTTGGTCTATGCACTATTCAATTTGTGACTCTGTTTGACTCTTAGAATGACAGAGGGTTAAATGCCCAAATTAAATGGAAAAAATATCACACATGCATTAGACTGGAGGTTCCCAGCCTGTGATCCGGGGATCCCTGGGGTTCTGAGAAGCCTCTTCAGCGGGTCCATGACTGCTTAGAAAAGTAACTAATATTAACAGATTAATAAAGTGTATATAAGTAAACCAGCTAAATGTACAAATGAAATGTTTAAAACATGTCAAGGAGTTTGATATTGGAGGCTTTAGTATACCCAAATAGATTTGTGGGAGCATTGCAGGTGCATTAAACAGAATATAGTGAGGACTATGCGTGGCTCCAATGAATCGAAAAAAGCTCCAACCTCCCTATTAATTTTTTTAAAAATTATTTTATTTGCTCACAAATTAAATAAAATGGGTTGTCATTTGTGTATGTGTTTGATGGAATGCTTATTTCTGTGATTTTTGTGTATTGTTTTGCGGTTCAAATCATCAACAATGTTTAGGCCTGGGTCTTCAGTTTTCAATAATGACTAAGTGGGGGGGGTCCCTGGATTTCAATAATGATTCAGCGAGTGTTCTAGGTTCCAGCTATGATAAAGTGGGGGTCCACAGAAGTCAAAAGGTTAGGAACCACTGCATGAGACTAAATCTGACATAAACACACTTGGTGAGACTTTACTTGTCCTGGATTCTGAAGAGTCTAGGAACAATTTGATAGGAAAATCTCAGATAGCTTTAATATTGACTCTAGATGGGTTACAATTCTTCTGCTCATGAATTTCAGGAGATCGAACACTGAGAATATTATAGATGAGGAAGGCAGATTTGTGATGGTTAAAGTTAAAACAGATGACTTATACAGTTTGCTTGTTAATTCCTAGCTCCCCATCAGCTGCAGCATGTTAGAGACAATGTGTATTGTTTGTATTTCACAGTCAGAAAAACATTGCTGGCTCGTTCATCAGGCTGTCTTGTCAAGGTGGGCATACCAGCATTGAAGATTTTTGCAGAACGTCCTTCTGTCATTTTGGTGAAAGCGCGTTTGGTAGTATCTTAATGCATGGTAGGTGAATAGCTGGGTACTAATGGAGGGCGGCGGGAGGGCTCGGCCAACATAATACAGCTAAATAATGCACTTAGCTATTGATTCAGATCTTGGCAGATGGTCTATGCTGTCTTAAACGTTGCTAGTAATCCACCTGCCATATCACAATTTCTATAAGATATAATAGAATTGTAATACGGAGGAGGCAATATCCCTCAATTTAGTGACAGAGTAACCCTGTCTGCCAAGATCTAAATTAGGCCCTTATTTCTTTTATTTTGGGTTATAGTGTCAAACTAGAAATGGAAATAAAAAACGTGTCCGTAAAAAGATGCTACTTTTTGATTAACAATTGTCAAATTATTTCATGAACGTGTCGAGGGTCATTGTTGGTTCAGTCGATAATCCTTTAATAGTATGAGAATTTTTGAAAACTTATTTTAGGGGAACATTTTGAAGTTTTACATAAGGAAAAAAGGGCAAGAAAGACAAGTAGTGCCATCATGAGGCTAAACGTAAAGGTTTGGAGCACAAGATTTGATCTCTGGCAGGATGAGCAGGGCTTGTGGCAATTCATTGCGGTTTGAATTGAGTTGCCCTCCTTGATAAACGTGCAAGAGTTGTTTTCCCATGAAAGATCTTGTGTCTGAGTGCTTGCGTTGTGTACTTTGGGAGGAGGGGGCACAGACACAGTGGGAGAGGACACAGGGGGCGTGTGCATGGATGTAGGGGTGGGGACTGCCAGTGAAGGGCGTGTACTGATAGGTGTGTTGGTGATGGTGGTAGTGGGTGAGGATGTAGTCCATGCGGGTGTGAGTAGAGACGCAACTGGGAGGGAGGTGTATGACGAGGAGGAGGGGGCCACAGTGGAGGCAGTGGATGTTGGAATGTCTGCTTCTGGATGATGTTTGTGTGAGTGCCTATGGGATGAAGTATGGTGCTTGTGCTTGCCATGTTCATTCTTGTGTGCTGACCTGGGTGCATGCTCGTCTGACTGTATGCTTGGGATAGGTTGGGGTTAAGGGGAATGCAATTGGGAAGAGGAAGTTGGAGGGGTAGGCTGGAAACAGGGACAATGGCTGCCATCATAGAGAAGGCCAAAGCCTGGATTGATCTCTGTTGGGCCACCAAGCCAGTGTGAATGCCCTCCAGGAATGCATTTGTCTGTTGCATTTGGGCTGCCAGCCCCTGGATGGCATTCACAATGGTTGACTGCCCAACAGAGATGGATCGCAGAAGGTCAATAGCCTCCTCACTCAGGGCAGCAGGGCTAACTGGGGGAGCCGGGGAGCAGTCCATTGGCAGCACTGGACCCTTGATGAATGTGTGACTACAGGGTGGTGCTCCCACCCGGCGCTGATAAATGCGAGTAATAATGAAAACTCAATAACAGAGAGTGTGTATACACATGGAGAACTTCTCCTAAATATGCGGATGATTAGAATCCTCATTAAAGGACAGGTAGGGGAATGTATGTAACGGGGCAGGACAAAGGTCCTGATGAAGACCGAGTGACCCTATGTGGCAATATCAAAATGGCTGAAACATGTTGACCCTTCACAGACACTGGGGTGTACAGGTGATTAGTTCCTGATAACACCACCACTGATTATTTTTTAACCCTGCCCGGCGGCACTGGAATAAAGTGTATAGAGTAACTGGCCTGAGACAGTTTTATTCTCTGTCATTTGTCTTTGGTCCCCATATTTTTCCGGTGGTCTTTGTTTGATGTGTGTTCTTATGTCTCCCTGCCCTTTCTGCTCCACTCCGATTGGGCATTTCTCGGAGTGTGGTAGCAGGGCCCTATGAGGAAGCATAATTTGGTGAATGGATATCCACTGCTGCTGCAGTATGTTGGCGGCAGTCAGCGTGGCAGTAAGTGGGATTTACCGCCAATGTCATAATGAGGGCCAGCGTGTCCTGTGTTTATGGCTGTCTGGGTGGAATGCACAAGGGGAGCTGTCAACCAACACAGACCAGACATGGTTGGAAACAGGGCTGTAAGGAACAGATGGCAGTGAGTGAAGATAAATGCCCACTTTCTAAAAGTGGCATTTCTAAAGTAGTAATATGAAATCCAACTTCACCATTCAGCAGGATTTTCTATTGCCATTCTGGCAATTTTAAATATGAAAGGACCACTCCTTCCAGATCAGAATCTACCACTTAAAAGTATATGAGGGCAGTTCGAATGCTAGTCTATGAGAGTAGCAGGCCTCTTATAGTGGAAGACAAATTTGTGGGTTTTTCACTACCAGGACATGTAAAACACATAGCTAAATGCCCTGCCTTTTACTTACATAGCACCCTGCCCAATGGGCTACCTAGGGCCTACCCTGGGGGTGACTTATGTGTAGAAAAAGGGGAGTTTAAGTCTTAGCAAGTAGTGTTACATGCCAAGTCGAAGTGGCAGTGACACTGTACACACAGGTCTTGTAGTGGCAGGCCTGGGACATGGTTAAGGGGCTACTTATGCGGGTGGCACAATCAGTGCTGCAGGCCCACTAGTAGCATTTAATTTACAGGTCATTTGCACATGTAGTGTACTTTATTAGGGACTTATAAGTAAGTATGCCAATTGGGTACAAGCAAATGTTACCATGTTTTTAGGGAGAAAGCATATGCACTTTAGCACCATTTAGCATTGGTAAAGTGTCCAGAGTCCTAAACCCAGAAACAAATAGGTCAGAGAAAGAAGAGGAGGAAAGCAAAAAGTTTGGGTGACCCTTCAGAGAGGCCATTTTCCAACACACACCCACACACACTCATTCCATTCACCACATTCCACTGACATTCCACAGGAGACATCATGTGCCAGACTGATACAGGGATGCAGCACATAATAAGCATAACAACATAACTGCACAGCATACAACAGTTTGGATACATTTATTTGTGCTTAAGAAACAGTAGGGTATTAAAATGTCATCTGACAAATATAATGCATCTTAATCATAGTTTACTGAAATGTAGCCTCTTTGGAGTTAGTAATATACAATCTGCACCCAGTAGAAAAATGTTTTTGTAAACAGCATTTAGGACACAATATTTATGTTAGACAGTAGTTTTCTTAAGTATATATTAAGATACAACTGACTAAACAAGCCACGGAAGCTTTAAGAAGGTGGTAGCTAAAGGATCACACTGGGTATGTATGACTACAAGGTGCTTGGGATGCTTATTTAGACATCTAACTTTTGTAGGGAAAGTCTTTGATAGAGTTTGGCTCGCTACCACAAGCTTTCTTAGTTTTACACAACCATGCCAGGCATTTCAAATTTGCTTGTGCTTGATTTTCATATATAATGTAGACTTTCTTTAGAGGCCACTTGGTTAGTGTGATCTTTCTGATTACACATTACGACTTTGTTTTCTTCCTGTTTTCTTTGTTGGTGAGTTTTTTTTAATGTATATTTCGATTATTTTATATTGTCTTCGTTTTGATTTGGCTTTTTGCTTTCAGTGTGGTGTGTCTGATTAAATGTGCACATTGAAATAGGTAGTATGTGAGAGTGTTCTGAATGGTTGGTCTATGCACTATTCAATTTGTGACTCTGTTTGACTCTTAGAATGACAGAGGGTTAAATGCCCAAATTAAATGGAAAAAATATCACACATGCATTAGACTGGAGGTTCCCAGCCTGTGATCCGGGGATCCCTGGGTTTCTGCGGAGCCTCTTCAGCGGGTCCAAGACTGCTTAGAAAAGTAACTAATATTAACAGATTAATAAAGTGTATATAAGTAAACCAGCTAAATGTACAAATGAAATGTTTTACCCCTTCTGTGCCGCGGACGTAGTGGTTACGTCCCGCGGCACAGTGCTGCTGTGCCGAGGACGTAACCACTACGTCCTCGGCACACAGCCCAGAGGGAGCCCTCTCGCTCCCTCTGTGTGCTTCCCTCCCACCCCCCAAAGTCGGGGATGGAAGGGGAAGCCCTTCCCCTTCCACCCCCGACCCCCCCACCCCCCATAATGACGTCAGCGCGCGATCGCGCGCTGACTTCATTATGGGATCCTCGCCGCACAGGAAGCCATTTGCTTCCTGTGCGGCGACGAGAGAAGAGGTAAGAATCTCTTCCCGGTGGGTGGGGGGCTGGGCCTAAAGAGGCACCGGGGAAAAGGAAAGGCTTTTCCTTTTCCCCGGTGTCTCTTTGAGCATTCCTGCTGCCCGATCGCATTGCGGGCAGAAAACACTAGATCACCAGGGATGTATATTGTTTTGTGCATTTATGTGTGGGGGGGTGCCCCCTTGGGCAAGGGGCGCCCCCCCCAGGGGGGCAGAGAACTGTTGGCCTTTTCTGCCCCCCTTGGGGGCAGATCGGCCTACTTATTTAGGTCCATCTGCCCCCAAGGGGGGCAGAAGCCACTTAGGCACCAGGGATTGTGTGTGTAGTGGATGGGGGGAGCCCCCTTGGGCAAGGGTCGCTCCCCTTTGGGGGGCATGTCTTTTCGGGCCATTTCTGCCCCCCTTGAGGGCAGATTGGCTACTTTTTAGCCAGATCTGCCCCCAAGGGGGGCAGAAAACACTAGATCACCAGGGTTTTTTATGTGTATTTATGTGGGGGGGGTGCCCCCTTGGGCAAGGGGCGCCCCCCCCAAGGGGGCAGAGAACTGTTGTCCTTTTCTGCCCCCCTTGGGGGCAGATCGGCCTATTTTTTTTAGGTCCATCTGCCCCCAAGGGGGGCAGAAGCCACTTAGGCACCAGGGATTGTGTGTGTAGTGGATGGGGGGGCGCCCCCTTGGGCAAGGGTCGCTCCCCTTTGGGGGGGCATGTCTTTTCGGGCCATTTCTGCCCCCTTTGAGGGCAGATTGGCTACTTTTTAGCCAGATCTGCCCCCAAGGGGGGCAGAAAACACTAGATCACCAGGGTTTTTTATTTTTATGTGTATTTATGTGGGGGGGTGCCCCCTTGGGCAAGGGGCGCCCCCCCCCCAAGGGGGCAGAGAACTGTTGGCCTTTCCTGCCCCCCTTGGGGGCAAATCGGCCTATTTTTTTTAGGTCCATCTGCCCCCAAGGGGGGCAGAAGCCACTTAGGCACCAGGGATTGTGTGTGTAGTGGATGGGGGGGCGCCCCCTTGGGCAAGGGTCGCTTCCCTTTGGGGGGCATGTCTTTTTGGGCCATTTCTGACCCCCTTGAGGGCAGATTGGCTACTTTTTAGCCAGATCTGCCCCCAAGGGGGGCAGAAAACACTAGATCACCAGGGTTTTTTATTTTTATGTGTATTTATGTGGGGGGGGTGCCCCCTTGGGCAAGGGGCGCCCCCCCCAAGGGGGCAGAGAACTGTTGTCCTTTTCTGCCCCCCTTGGGGGCGGATCGGCCTATTTTTTTTAGGTCCATCTGCCCCCAAGGGGGGCAGAAGCCACTTAGGCACCAGGGATTGTGTGTGTAGTGGATGGGGGGCGCCCCCTTGGGCAAGGGTCGCTCCCCTTTGGGGGGCATGTCTTTTAGGGCCATTTCTGCCCCCCTTGAGGGCAGATCAGCCTATTATTTTTAGGCTGATCTGCCCCAAGGGGGGCAGAAACCACTAGAACGCCAGGGATTTTTTTAAATGTGTTTATTTTTGTGGGGGGGCGTCCCCTTGGGCACGGGGCGCCCCCCAAGGGAAGCATTGACCTGTTGGCCATTTCTGCCCCCCCTGGGGGCAGATGGGCCTATTTTTGTAGGCCCACCTGCCCCAAGGGGGGCAGAAGCCACTTAGACACCAGGGATAGTGTGTGTGTGTGTGTGTGTTAGTGGATGGGGGGGGGGGGGGCCTTGGGCAAGGGCCGCCCCCCACTTTGGGGCACATGTACCCAGGCCATTTCTGCACCCCTTGGAGACAGATCAGCCTATTATTTTTAGGCTGGTCTGCCCCCAAGGTGGGCAGAAACTACTAGAACGCCAGGGATTTTTTTTTATTTGTTTATTTTTGTGGGGGGGCGTCCCTTTGGTCACGGGGCGCCCCCCCAAGGGGGGCATTGACCTGTTGCCCATTTCTACACCCCCTGGGGGCAGATGGGCCTATTTTCTTAGGCCCACCTGCCCCCAAGGGGGGCAGAAGCCACTTTTACACCAGGGATAGTGTGTGTGTGTGTGTGTTAGTGGATGGGGGGGCCTTGGGCAAGGGTCGCCCCCCACTTTGGGGGCACATGTACCCAGGCCATTTCTGCACCCCTTGGAGACAGATCAGCCTATTATTTTTAGGCTGGTCTGCCCCCAAGGGGGGCAGAAACTACTAGAACGCCAGGGATTTTTTTTTATTTGTTTATTTTTGTGGGGGGGCGTCCCCTTGGTCACGGGGCACCCCCCTAAGGGGGGCATTGACCTGTTGCCCATTTCTACACCCCCTGGGGGCAGATGGGCCTATTTTCTTAGGCCCACCTGCCCCCAAGGGGGGCAGAAGCCACTTAGGCACCAGGGATAGTGTTGTGTGTGTTTTTTTTTTTGTTTTTGTTTTTGAGGGCTGTCCCCTTTGGCAAGGGTCGCTCTCCATGGGGACACACTACTAAAGGTATTTTCTGGCTTCCTTGGGGGAGACAGGTCTATTTTATTAGTAGGCCCATCTGCCCCTATGGCAGAATCCACTTAGGCACCAATTTCTAAATGTTTGATGGTGGGGTGTTTGTCAACTGAAGAAGTCTTTGCATTTGTGATAAAAAATGTTTTCCTCCTTTTTGTTCTAGTTCAAAGCTTTTGCTTTATTTGCTGTGGCTCCTTGCGGTTTTGGCGGTGGTTGACCTGCAGTTTGCACAGTTGCATGTTTTAGGTAAGTAAAAGCAATTTACTCCAAAGGAGTATTGTTACCATGCATGAATGACATGTTTGTAGGGGGTGTACTAAATGCAGGATTGTGTGTGAAATTGTCCTTAGGTTTGTGCACAATGATATTTGTTTTGTCTTTTTTCTAATTTGCCTTTCTTTCTTTATTTTTAGTGGGATATCATTGGTGATTGCTGTGTAGTTGCTGGTGAATCAAGCTTTTTCAGGCAAGTGAGCGGTATAGTTTTTGAGTTTATAACTCTTACTAACAAAGCTACACTTTGTTACTTGTCTTACACAGTGCTGGTTGTTGGTGGTGAATTTGTCCAGTTAATTTTAGCAGGAGAGATCATGGCTAGCCGCAGGATGACCGCTCAGCAGGTGGTTGGTATGCTTTTTGAGTCACAGTCTGATCATGACTATGAGACAGACTCTGCATCTGAGGCAGAGGAGGAAGTCAGAGATTCTGGCAGTGATGTTTCTCTTGGAGGGGAATCTTCTGATGATGAAGCCACACTCAGTGCAGATGAAGGGCCTGTTTTAGAGGAGGACATTGATGTGCCAATAGTGCAGCAACCTGGGGCTGAAAGGTTTCCCGTTATAAGACCTGATGTCTGGGTTGCCCCAAACATGGAGCAGCCAGAGTTGCCTGCCTTTACTGGTCTCCCGGGGTGTAACGCCAATACAGAGAACTTTATGCCTATCAATTTCTTTGAGTTATTCATGGATGATGTGTTTTTGGAAGAGATTGTTGAGCAGACTAATTTGTATGCGGAGCAGCATTTGAGGGACAACGCTGCTAGACTTAGGCCACACTCTAGAGCTGCCCAGTGGATTCCCACAAATTTGGAGGAGTTAAAAAAGTTTTTGGGTTTGACTTTTTTGATGAGGTTGATAAGGAAGCCGTCACTGGCTTCTTATTGGTCTACTAGTCCCTTGATGGCAACAGCTATATTTCCAGCGACCATGAGTCGTAATCGGTATTTGCTTCTTCTTAGGATGCTGCATTTTGTTGACAATGCATTAGCCTTGCCACGAGATCAGCCAGATTCTGACCGTCTTTTTAAGATTAGGCCTGTCCTTGATCATTTTGTAGATCGGTTTTCGGAGGTCTATGTTCCAGGCAAAGAGTTAAGTGTGGACGAGTCTTTGGTCCTCTTCAAGGGTCGTTTGGTTTTTAGGCAGTACATTCCTAGCAAAAGGGCACGATATGGAATTAAATTGTATATGCTGTCTGAAAGTAGGACAGGATATGTGTATAGTTTCCGTGTGTACACTGGTAGGGATTCCAATATTGACCCCCCTGGTTGTCCTCCCACTTTTGGAGTTACTGAGAAAATTGTGTGGGATCTTGGTAGACGACTGTTCAACAAAGGTCACCATTTGTATGTAGATAACTTCTACACTGGTGTGCAATTGTTCAAGGAATTGTTTAGAGTGGACACAGTTGCTTGTGGCACAATCCGTTCTAACCGGAAAGGCTATCCAAGGGAGCTTGTCTGTAAAAAACTTGAGAGAGGACAGTGCTGTGCCTTGCGGAACGAGGAGCTGCTAGCTTTGAAATTTTCAGACAAGAGGGATGTCTACATGCTAAGTACCATCCATGATGAGAGTACTTCCCCTGTGACTGTTTGGGGCCAGGTTGCTGAAGTGCGCAAACCTGTGTGCATTTTAGATTATAATAAGCACATGGGAGGTGTAGATAGAGTTGACCAGAGGTTGGAACCTTATACTGCTATTCGTAAGTCTTACGTTTGGTATAAGAAGTTAGCACTTCACCTCTTCCACTTAGCAACCTTCAATGCTTTTATTGTGTTTAGGGATAGGTCTCCAGAGTCAAAGATGACATTTGTGAAATTTCAGGAGTCAGTGCCTTATTGTGGTGGAACAGGCCAGAGTTCCTAGAGAAGCAGTGGTGGAGGATGTGGCTAGATTGAAAGATCGCCACTTTGCTGAGCACATTCCTCCCACACCCAAAAAAGACTTTCCAGCTAAGAAATGTAGAGTGTGTTTTCGAAGAGGTATCCGGAGGGAGACTCGAATGTACTGCCCAGATTGTCCTTCAAAGCCTGGGCTGTGTGTCGGTGCTTGTTTTAAGAATTACCACACCCAGAAGAATTTCTGGGAACAACCATGAGTGTAAACTCATGTCTGTTTTGTATTTTCATGTGTTTAGTTTCATGGTTAGCATTTCTGTCATGTTCTTAGTTAGAGCTTTTGTGTTTGTAGTTTTGTAATTCTTTCTACTTAGTTAGGGGTTCCTCTGTTAAAAAAAAAAAAAAAAATGATGCCATTGTGGGTGGAGTGGGGCTTGACTGAGAGTGTACATATTGACTTGCTGTTGGCTACTGCAACACACTGCCAGCCAAACACCAGTCCACACACTCCCATCAGCTGGTGTGATTGTTGTATCAGGCATGTGGGCGTATGTAAGTGATGGGCCCTTGAGTGGCGCTGTCTGTCGATGTGAGTGTTGTAATGTGCTGGGCCCGTGGCTGGCGGTGTGAATGGCCTTGTGTGTGTCATGTATGAAAGTTGTGTGAATGGACTGTAAAGCGGTTGGTGCCTTGTCGCGGCTTTACAGCTCACGAGCTGTGAGTCATTGGTTCAGTTTTTTGCCTTTCAGTTACTAACAGTGCATTTCATTTTTGTGAAAGCTCTTGTTAGTAAAATTTGATCCACTGAACCATCACTCACCCTCGTGCCAAATCCAACCAGTATGTGTGGTAAAAATGACAAAGCCTGCTCCGCTGTAATCAGGCGTCGCAGCACACCTGTGACACGCTAGGTGCCTCAGGTGGGACCCCGATGATGAAGCATGCCACCAACTTGGTTGGTGGGTGAGGGGTCTTTTTCACATAACCTAACTGTGTTTCTTTTCAAAATTTTAGTGTTTGGCACATCACGGGCGTATGTGGGCACATCAAAACGATATATTACAAAACTACCTGTGTTTGGGGGGCAGAGGGCACCTATGTTTTTGGTCCTGTGTGCGGCCTTCATCTAGGGAAACCTACCAAACCCAGACATTTTATAAAACTAGACACCCCAAGGAGTCCAGGGAGGTGTGGCTTGCGTGGATCCCCCAACATTTTCTTACCCAGTCTCCTCTGTAAACCTCAATGTGCTTAAAAAAGCATATTTTCCTGACTTTTCTTCGTAGGATCACCACTCCAGCACAAAATTCCTACTCCCCAGTGTTCCCCTCAGCCTCCCAAGTAAAATGACACCTCACTTATGTGGGTCCCCAAAGCAGAGTCAGTCTAAAGATGCATAAAAGAATATGTCCTTATAAACTTGCTGTGCTATCCCTTCTATCTCTACAAGTTTTGGGCCTTATTCTGTTGCAGGCACCTGGCCCACCCACACAAGTGAGGTATCATTTTTATCGGGAGACTTGGGGAAACGCTGGGTGGAAGGAAATTTGTGGCTCCACTCAGATTCCAGAACTTTCTGTCACTGAAATGTGTGGAGAATGTGTTTTTTAAGACAGAATTTGAGGTTTGCAAAGGATTCTGGGTAACAGAACCTGGTCCGAGCCACACAAGTCACCCCATCTTGGATTCCCCTAGGTCTCTAGTTTTCAGAAATGCACAAGTTTGGTAGGTTTCCCTAGGTGCCGGCTGAGCTAGAGGCCAAAATCTACAGGTAGGCACTGTTTTCAATGAAAAAATGTGATGTGTCCACGTTGCGCTTTGGGGCGTTTCCTGTCGCGGGCGCTAGGCCTACCCACACAAGTGAGGTATCATTTTTATCGGGAGACGTGGGGGAACGCTGGGTGGAAGGAAATTCGTGGCTCCTCTCAGATTCCAGAACTTTCTGCCACAGAAATGTGAGGAACATGTGTATTTTTTGCCAAATTTTGAGGTTTGCAAAGGATTCTGGGTAACAGAACCTGGTCCGAGCCACACAAGTCACCCCATCTTGGATTCCCTTAGGTCTCTAGTTTTCAGAAATGCACAGGTTTGGTAGGTTTCCCCAGGTGGCGGCTGAGCTAGAGGCCAAAATCTACAGGTAGGCACTTTGCAAAAAACACCTCTGTTTTCCTTCACCAATTTGGCTGTGTCCACGTTGCGCTTTGGGGCGTTTCCTGTCGCGGGCGCTAGGCCTACCCACACAAGTGAGGTATCATTTTTACCGGGAGACGTGGGGGAACTCTGGGTGGAAGGAAATTCGTGGCTCCTCTCAGATTCCAGAACTTTCTGCCACAGAAATGTGAGGAACATGTGTTTTTTTAGCCAAATTTTGAGGTTTGCAAAGGATTCTGGGTAACAGAACCTGGTCCGAGCCACACAAGTCACCCCATCTTGGATTCCCCTAGGTCCCTAGTTTTCAGAAATGCACAGGTTTGGTAGGTTTCCCTAGGTGGCGGCTAAGCTACAGGCCAAAATCTACAGGTAGGCACTTTGCAAAAAACACCTCTGTTTTCCTTCACCAATTTGGCTGTGTCCACGTTGCGCTTTGGGGTGTTTCCTGTCGCGGGCGCTAGGCCTACCCACACAAGTGAGGTATCATTTTTATCGGGAGACGTGGGGGAACGCTGGGTGGAAGGAAATTCGTGGCTCCTCTCAGATTCCAGAACTTTCTGCCACAGAAATGTGAGGAACATGTGTATTTTTTGCCAAATTTTGAGGTTTGCAAAGGATTCTGGGTAACAGAACCTGGTCCGAGCCACACAAGTCACCCCATCTTGGATTCCCTTAGGTCTCTAGTTTTCAGAAATGCACAGGTTTGGTAGGTTTCCCTAGGTGGCGGCTGAGCTACAGGTCAAAATCTACAGGTAGGCACTTTGCAAAAAACACCTCTGTTTTCCTTCACCAATTTTGCTGTGTCCACGTTGCGCTTTGGGGCCTTTCCTGTCGCGGGCGCTAGGCCTACCCACACAAGTGAGGTATCATTTTTATCGGGAGATGTGGGGGAACGCTGGGTGGAAGGAAATTCGTGGCTCCTCTCAGATTCCAGAACTTTCTGCCACAGAAATGTGAGGAACATGTGTTTTTTTAGCCAAATTTTGAGGTTTGCAAAGGATTCTGGGTAACAGAACCTGGTCCGAGCCACACAAGTCACCCCATCTTGGATTCCCCTAGGTCTCTAGTTTTCAGAAATGCACAGGTTTGGTAGGTTTCCCTATGTGGCGGCTGAGCTACAGGCCAAAATCTACAGGTAGGCACTTTGCAAGAAACACCTCTGTTTTCCTTCACCAATTTGGCTGTGTCCACGTTGCGCTTTGGGGCATTTCCTGTTGCGGGCGGTAGGCCTACCCACACAAGTGAGGTATCATTTTTATCGGGAGGCGTGGGGGAACGCTGGGTGGAAGGAAATTCGTGGCTCCTCTCAGATTCCAGAACTTTCTGCCACAGAAATGTGAGGAACATGTGTTTTTTTAGCCAAATTTTGAGGTTTGCAAAGGATTCTGGGTAACAGAACCTGGTCCGAGCCACACAAGTCACCCCATCTTGGATTCCCCTAGGTCTCTAGTTTTCAGAAATGCACAGGTTTGGTAGGTTTCCCTAGGTGGCGGCTGAGCTACAGGCCAAAATCTACAGGTAGGCACTTTGCAAAAAACACCTCTGTTTTCCTTCACCAATTTGGCTGTGTCCACGTTGCGCTTTGGGGCGTTTCCTGTCGCGGGCGCTAGGCCTACCCACACAAGTGAGGTATCATTTTTACCGGGAGACGTGGGGGAACGCTGGATGGAAGGAAATTCGTGGCTCCTCTCAGATTCCAGAACTTTCTGCCACAGAAATGTGAGGAACATGTGTTTTTTTAGCCAAATTTTGAGGTTTGCAAAGGATTCTGGGTAACAGAACCTGGTCCGAGCCACACAAGTCACCCCATCTTGGATTCCCCTAGGTCTCTAGTTTTCAGAAATGCACAGGTTTGGTAGGTTTCCCTAGGTGGCGGCTGAGCTACAGGCCAAAATCTACAGGTAGGCACTTTGCAAAAAACACCTCTGTTTTCCTTCACCAATTTGGCTGTGTCCACGTTGCGCTTTGGGGCGTTTCCTGTCGCGGGCGCTAGGCCTACCCACACAAGTGAGGTATCATTTTTACCGGGAGACGTGGGGGAACGCTGGATGGAAGGAAATTCGTGGCTCCTCTCAGATTCCAGAACTTTCTGCCACAGAAATGTGAGGAACATGTGTTTTTTTAGCCAAATTTTGAGGTTTGCAAAGGATTCTGGGTAACAGAACCTGGTCCGAGCCACACAAGTCACCCCATCTTGGATTCCCCTAGGTCTCTAGTTTTCAGAAATGCACAGGTTTGGTAGGTTTCCCTAGGTGGCGGCTGAGCTACAGGCCAAAATCTGCAGGTAGGCACTTTGCAAAAAACACCTCTGTTTTCCTTCACCAATTTGGCTGTGTCCACGTTGCGCTTTGGGGCGTTTCCTGTCGCGGGCGCTAGGCCTACCCACACAAGTGAGGTATCATTTTTATCGGGAGACGTGGGGGAACGCTGGGTGGAAGGAAATTCGTGGCTCCTCTCAGATTCCAGAACTTTCTGCCACAGAAATGTGAGGAACATGTGTTTTTTTAGCCAAATTTTGAGGTTTTCAAAGGATTCTGGGTAACAGAACCTGGTCCGAGCCACACAAGTCACCCCATCTTGGATTCCCCTAGGTCTCTAGTTTTCAGAAATGCACAGGTTTGGTAGGTTTCCCTAGGTGGCGGCTGAGCTACAGGCCAAAATCTACAGGTAGGCACTTTGCAAAAAACACCTCTGTTTTCCTTCACCAATTTGGCTGTGTCCACGTTGCGCTTTGGGGCATTTCCTGTCACGGGCGCTAGGCCTACCCACACAAGTGAGGTATCATTTTCATCGGGAGATGTGGGGAAACGCTGGGTGGAAGGAAATTCGTGGCTCCTCTCAGATTCCAGAACTTTCTGCCACAGAAATGTGAGGAACATGTGTTTTTTTAGCCAAATTTTGAGGTTTGCAAAGGATTCTGGGTAACAGAACCTGGTCCGAGCCACACAAGTCACCCCATCTTGGATTCCCCTAGGTCTCTAGTTTTCATAAATGCACAGGTTTGGTAGGTTTCCCTATGTGGAGGCTGAGCTACAGGCCAAAATCTACAGGTAGGCACTTTGCAAAAAACACCTCTGTTTTCCTTCACCAATTTGGCTGTGTCCACGTTGCGCTTTGGGGCGTTTCCTGTCGCGGGCGCTAGGCCTACCCACACAAGTGAGGTATCATTTTTATCGGGAGACGTGGGGGAACGCTGGGTGGAAGGAAATTTGTGGCTCCTCTCAGATTCCAGAACTTTCTGCCACAGAAATGTGAGGAACATGTGTTTTTTTAGCCAAATTTTGAGGTTTGCAAAGGATTCTGGGTAACAGAACCTGGTCCGAGCCACACAAGTCACCCCATCTTGGATTCCCCTAGGTCTCTAGTTTTCAGAAATGCACAGGTTTGGTAGGTTTCCCTAGGTGGCGGCTGAGCTACAGGCCAAAATCTGCAGGTAGGCACTTTGCAAAAAACACCTCTGTTTTCCTTCACCAATTTGGCTGTGTCCACGTTGCGCTTTGGGGCGTTTCCTGTCGCGGGCGCTAGGCCTACCCACACAAGTGAGGTATCATTTTTATCGGGAGACGTGGGGGAACGCTGGGTGGAAGGAAATTCGTGGCTCCTCTCAGATTCCAGAACTTTCTGCCACAGAAATGTGAGGAACATGTGTTTTTTTAGCCAAATTTTGAGGTTTTCAAAGGATTCTGGGTAACAGAACCTGGTCCGAGCCACACAAGTCACCCCATCTTGGATTCCCCTAGGTCTCTAGTTTTCAGAAATGCACAGGTTTGGTAGGTTTCCCTATGTGGCGGCTGAGCTACAGGCCAAAATCCACAGGTAGGCACTTTGCAAAAAACACCTCTGTTTTCCTTCACCAATTTGGCTGTGTCCACGTTGCGCTTTGGGGCATTTCCTGTCACGGGCGCTAGGCCTACCCACACAAGTGAGGTATCATTTTTATCGGGAGACATGGGGGAACGCTGGGTGGAAGGAAATTCGTGGCTCTTCCCAGATTCCAGAACTTTCTGCCACAGAAATGTGAGGAACATGTGTTTTTTTAGCCACATTTTGAGGTTTGCAAAGGATTCTGGGTAACAGAACCTGGTCCGAGCCACACAAGTCACCCCATCTTGGATTCCCCTAGGTCTCTAGTTTTCAGAAATGCACAGATTTGGTAGGTTTCCCTAGGTGGCGGCTGAGCTACAGGCCAAAATCTACAGGTAGGCACTTTGCAAAAAACACCTCTGTTTTCTGTGATGTGTCCACGTTGTGTTTTGGGGCATATCCTGTTGCGAGCGCTAGGCCTACCCACACAAGTGAGGTATCATTTTTATCGGGAGACTTGGGGGAACATAGAATAGCAGAACAAGTGTTATTGCCCCTTGTCTTTCTCTACATTTTTTCCTTCCAAATGTAAGACAGTGTGTAAAAAAGACGTCTATTTGAGAAATGCCCTGTAATTCACATGCTAGTATGGGCACCCCGGAATTCAGAGATGTGCAAATAACCACTGCTTCTCAACACCTTATCTTGTGCCCATTTTGGAAATACAAAGGTTTTCTTGATAGCTATTTTTTACTCTTTATATTTCAGCAAATGAATTGCTGTATACCCGGCATAGATTGAAAACCCACTGCAGGGTGCAGGTCATTTATTGGCTCTGGGTACCTAGAGTTCTTGATGAACCTATAAGCCCTATATATCCCCACAACCAGAAGAGTCCAGCAGACGTAACGGTATATTGCTTTCGAAAATCTGACATTGCTGGAAAAAGTTACAGAGTAAAACGTAGAGAAAAATTGATGTTTTTTTCACCTCAATTTCAATATTTTTCTTTTTCAGTTGTTATTTTCTGTAGGAAACCCCTGTAGGATCTACACAAATTACCCCTTGCTGAATTCAGATTTTTGTCTACTTTTCAAAAATGTTGCGGTTTCTGGGATCCAGCGTTGGTTTCATGCCCATTTCTGTCACTGACTGGAAGGAGGCTGAAAGCACAAAAAATTGTAAAAATGGGGTATGTCCCCGTAAAATGCCAAAATTGTGTTGAAAAATTGGGTTTTCTGATTCAAGTCTGCCTGTTCCTGAAAGCTGGGAAGCTGGTGATTTTATCACCGCAAACCCTTTGTTGATGCCCTTTTCAGGGAAAAAACCACAAGCCTTCTTCTGCAGCCCATTTTTCCAATTTTTTTGAAAAAAACAAAATTTTCACTGTTTTTTTGTCTAATTTCTTGCCCTCCTTCTGGGGAACCCACAAAGTCTGGGTACCTCTAGAATCCCTAGGATGTTGGAAAAAAAGGACGCAAATTTGGCGTGGGTAGCTTATGTGAACAAAAAGTTATGAGGGCCTAAGCGCGAACTGCTCCAAATAGCCAAAAAAAGGCTCGGCACAGGAGGGGGAAAAGGCCTGGCAGCGAAGGGGTTAAAACATGTCAAAGAGTTTGATATTGGAGGCTTTAGTATACCCAAATAGATTTGTGGGAGCATTGCAGGTGCATTAAACAGAGTATAGTGAGGACTATGCGTGGCTCCAATGAATCGAAAAAAGCTGCAACCTCCTGATTATTATTTTTTTTAATAATTTTATTTGCTCATAAATTAAATAAAATGGGTTGTCATTTGTGTATGTGTTTGATGGAATGCTTATTTCTGTGATTTTTGTGTATTGTTTTGCGGTTCAAATCAACAATGTTTAGGCCTGGGTCTTCAGTTTTCAATAATGACTAATTGGGGGGGTCCCTGGATTTCAATAATGATTCAGCGAGTGTTCTAGGTTCCAGCTATGATAAAGTGGGGGTCCACAGAAGTCAAAAGGTTAGGAACCACTGCATGAGACTAAATCTGACATAAACACACTTGGTGAGACTATACTTGTCCTGGATTCTTAAGAGTCTAGGAACAATTTGATAGGAAAATCTCAGATAGCTTTAATATTGACTCTAGATGGATTACAATTCTTCTGCTCATGAATTTCAGGAGATCCAACAATGAGAATATTATAGATGAGGAAGGCAGATTTGTGATGGTTAAAGTTAAAACAGATGACTTATTCAGTCTGCTTGTTAATTCCTAGCTCCCCATCAGCTGCAGCATGTTAGAGACAATGTGTATTGTTTGTATTTCACAGTCAGAAAAACATTGCTGGCTCGTTCATCAGGCTGTCTTGTCAAGGTGGGCATACCAGCATTGAAGATTTTTGCAGAACGTCCTTCTGTCATTTTGGTGAAAGCGCGTTTGGTCGTATCTTAATGCATGGTAGGTGGATAGCTCGGTACTACTGGAGGGCGGCGGGAGGGCTCGGCCAACATAATACAGCTAAATAATGCACTTAGTTATTGATTCAGATCTTGGCAGATGGGCTATGCTGTCTTAAACGTTGCTAGTAATCCACCTGCCATATCACAATTTCTATAAGATATAATGGAATTGTAATACGGAGGAGGCAATATCCCTCAACTTAGTGACAGAGTAACCCTGTGTGCCAAGATCTAAATTAGGCCCTTATTTCTTTTATTTTGGGTTATAGTGTCAAACTAGAAATGGATATTAAAAACGTGTCCGTAAAAAGATGCTACTTTTTGATTAACAGTTGTCAAATGATTTCATGAACGTGTCGAGGGTCATTGTTGGTTCAGTCGATAATCCTTTAATAGTATGAGAATTTTTGAAAACTTATTTTAGTGGAACATTTTGAAGTTTTACATAAGCCAAAAAGGGCAAGAAAGACAAGTAGTGCCATAATGAGGCTAAACGTAAAGGTTTGGAGCACAAGATTTGATCTCTGGCAGGATGAGCAGGGCTTGTGGCAATTCATTGCGGTTTGAATTGAGTTGCCCTCCTTGATAAACGTGCAAGATTTGTTTTCCCATGAAAAATGTTAAAAAGAAATACTGGAAAAGCCGAGCAAACGTGACATGGTTACTAGCTCCTAGACTTAATATAATGGAAAAGTAATTATGATTTCCTCAACCTTGTTGATCAGGACTAGTGAGTGACATGTAATGAAGATGTTAACGATGCGCTTGTTGGCTGCTCCACACATCGATTTTATTGTACCACAATAGTCTGGTAGTTGATATTCAGAAGTGCAATCAAGAAAGGAGGATCATCACGCTCTATTACTTTAGATTTTTTTTTTAAATATGCCAGTCTTTTTCTTGTGAGTAATTCTTTCAGTCAGCATCTTCTCCCTTCACTGAACGTAAACCTTAATATTTTAACACTCAGTCTCATTGCGTTTGGAAGGCATTATTCAAATGCTCATATATTATTCTAAAATATGTTTCATTGGGGGTATGGGGTAGTTGGAGTTGTGCACGGTTAGATTTAATAGCCCTGCACAGCGATTGGGAGACTCCCATGGCAGTAGGCTATATTTGATACGGCGAGACGGGAGTGTGTATACGAAACCTTGCAATTACTTTAATTTCCAATCGTCATTCATAAAGCAAACGTCCTTCCTATATTTGATGCTAATGTTAAATTCATGAAAAATGGGTTGAACCCAGTAAGTTAGTCATTGGAGGCGGTAGAAAACGAGGAAATCCCATCCCTTGCCTTCTTTTTAATTTTGTCCTTGTTTACATTCTTTGGGCCTTATTTATACTTTTTGGTGCAAAACTGCACTAATGCAGTTTTGCACCAAAAAGTTTTGGACCGGCTTGCACCATTTTTTAGCACCAGCTGGGCACCATATATTTATGGAATGGTGCAAGCCGGTGCAAAAGGGTAGGCTAGCGTACAAAAAAGAAAAGGACGTTAGGCAGGTTAGAGTCAAAATAAATGACTCTAACCAGATTAGCATCATTTTTTATGCTAACGGACATATTTATACTCTGTTTGCACTGAATTAGCATCACTTTTTTTACTCTAATTCGGTGCAAAACCAACTCCGTATTTATACTTTGGTGCTAGACCCGTTTAGCGCAAAATTTATGGAGTTAAAGCGTTAATGAGATGCAAGGTAGGAGTTCCTGTGCAAAAAATGACTCTATGGCCTTAACTCCATATTTGTACTCCCATGCAAAATGGTGCAAGGGAGGGAGAAGGGGTCAACAAATGGGGCAAAGCTTGCTTTGCCCCATTTTTTAAAGCCTGGGTCAGGGCAGGCATTAGAGGACCTGTGGGCCTATTTCCATGGTGGAACACCATGGAATAAGCCCACAGGTGCCCTCCCCAGTCCCCAAGGGCACCCCCACCCACACCAGAGGGACTGCAGAGGATGGGGGACCCCATCCCAGGTAAGTACAGGTAAGATTGCATTTATTATGAAAGTGCCAGATGGGGCCCTGAAATGGGCCCCCATACATGGCACAGGGTGCAATGGCCATGCCCAGGGGACCCTTGTCCTCTGTGCTGGCCATTGGGGTGGTGGGCGTGACTCCTGTCTTTTCTAAAGCAGGAGTCATGTGGCATGGTAGGTTTAGCACCATAAAATTACGCTAATCTGGTTAGAGTCATTTTTCTTTACTCTAACCTGCCCAAAGACATTTTTTGGTGCTAAACCCTCTTCTTCTATACTGCCAGCCCCACCCGCCTAAAGTCATTTTTTTTTACTCTAGCCTACCCTTTGCACCGGCTTGCACCATCCATAAATATGGTGCCCGGCTGGTGCATAGACATGGTGCAAGCCGGTGCTAAACTTTTTGGTGCAAAACTGAGTTAGTGAAGTTTTTGCAGCAAAAAGTATAAATAAGGGCCAATATTTAGTAAGTTTGCGCCACTTTTACATAACAAAATGACGTTAATGTGGCGCAAAAAAAGTATAAATCAGGGCCTTGGTGCTAGACGAGTCTAGCACCAAAGTATAAATATTGAGTTAGTTTTGCACCGAATTAGAGTAAAAGAAAAATGACACTAATTTGGTGCAAACAGAGTATAAATATGCCCCTTTGTGTTTTTAGGAATGTGGATTATTAAGAGGAACTGAAAAAAACACAAGTGAGGTGTTACAGATGATGAAGATGATCTATTGTTGTCCATTAAGTCAGACCCATCTTTAGCACCAGCACAATTAAAGGATTACAAGCAACAAAACCAAGCTTTAGCCATCAACATAGTACAAACAAATAGGAAAATAACAAATTAATAACAAAAAGCACGAAAACATCAGCACTCTATAAAATTAAAGCATGATAATAGAACTGCTAACATAATAATTATCGCTGATCAACGGGCCTCATAAGCATCTATTTGGCAGCGTGAAATAAAAAATATACAAACCATCATAATCCTATCACCAGAAAATGTAATAGCTTCACTGTTTCCTACCTTGTGTCACTAAAAATGAGCAATAGCCGTTTACGATCGGTAGTCCATTTCTTGCTACATTTCAGTGCTCCTGTTGTAGTTGGATTTCACAGCCTGGGCACATTAGTTCATGAAATATATTGCTTTAGCCAACATTACTGCAAGTAGCAAAGTGGCAGATAAAATGTATCTGCTTTCATGCTATCCTTCAGGATATGAAATTAGATATCATGCCATATACTGCCTGCCAATTCCCACTGAATGTTGGGTCACGATTACAGAAAAATAGAAAAATAAGCCATTCCCTGTGGTCTTTCATGGAGAAGAGTTACATGGCATAACACCAGACAATAAAAGATCAATTATTTTCGTATTCTCAGTTAGAAGCATTTTGCTGAACATGCATGGCTACTAACAAGTTCACCCTGACCAATCCTCTAGTTAACTCTTCCAAATGACACTTAGAAATTCTAAATAAACTTTAAAAAACATCCACATAAATACTCGAGGAGACCAAACAGTTTTTCACGGCAGACCAACCGGGAATTGTGTGTTGGTCTTCACCCAAACATATTTAGTACCACCACATCTCAAAAAGGAAAAAAATAAGCCGAACCCAAAGAGTTTCTTAAAGAACAATTTCATTTCCTCATGTCTTTACTTGTGTGAAAGAAATTGTAAAATGCTGTGAAACAAACAACCATGTTAAATAATGTTAGACATGACAGCCTAAGGGTGGTCATCCCTAACTTTTTGCCTACCTCCCTCCACTTTTTGGACACTGTTTTTGCTGGTTTTAGGACTCTGTGCACTTTACCACTGCTAACCAGTGCTAAAGTGCATTTGCTCTCTCCCTTAAAACAAGGTGACGGGGCGTGGTCTGGCCACGAGTCGAGATGGCCACATAGGGAACGGGCTCAGTGGAGGGGCTGGACGGGGGCGGCGGCGATAATATGTGTGGAGGTGCCCCACATGGCACACTTGAAGGACACTGAGGGCCACGGGTGCCGGGGGGCCCCTTGGGAAGCTGCGGGAGGTGCTCGATTGTGCCACCAGAAAGTGCAGGGAAAATGGCAGCCTGGTGGCCTTTGAGCAGACGAGAAGCTGTGACCTCGCGTGACCTGGAGGCCCAGCTGGGAGCACGCAGGTCACCGGGGCCTTGGGAAGCCCTGAATACGGTTGTGTACGGCGGCAATAGGCTTGTCGGGCAAGGGGGGGCCTGGACTGCGGCCGCACCCTCGTCCATCTGTGTGCCTTCGCCCACTCGTTTCTTTTTTTTTTTACTTTGCCACCCAGGCCTGACTTTTCGCCTCGTGGCTGTAACGCGGGTGGCAGTGTGGAACCTCAGCTTTAGCGCACCCACCGCCTGGCCCCTGACGGAGGAGAGGGGGACAGCGACCTGCCGTGCCCTCGCATAATCGCCAGTCCCCCCCTCTGCCCCCGCCTGGGCAATTGCTGGAGAGCCCGTGTTGGAGCGGTGGTGGAGGGGGACGGCGCTTGAGAAGTGTTTGCCATGAACGTACCATGAACGCACCAGGAGCACGGTGGAGGGGCGCGCTGGGGGAAGACCACTGATTGATGGCACCGGAGGTGGGCCACGTGACGGGATTACAGAAGTGGAGGACTGTGCGAACGACGAGAATCTTTATTATGCACCCTGTTGGCAATACAGGGGTCCCTGATTGGACTGTCCAGAAAGAACCATCCACAGCGGTGTTTGCTGCGGGGTGAGAACCTCGTATTACTATTGCCACTACCCTTGTACCACTCTGAACCATCGGGCTGGGGCGCCAACAATACTTGCCTGGACTCCCCGGCACTGGGCTATGGGAGGGCTTTCTGTCCTGTCGCTCCTCTCCCCAGTGGACCATTAACAACAGGGCTCAGCATCCTCCCCACTGACTGCGATTTGGGCCCATTGTTCACTGAAGCCCCGGTGAACGCTCTCTGATCATAGCTGGGATATGGTCACTGCTTAAGAGACGACACACCTCTCCCCCCCTTCCTTCTCTTCTTTTCCTGCATCGCCCGCCTGCCCTCTTGCGTCTGCCGCACCGTGGGTTGATACCCTCCCGATCCTTACCAATACGGGGGAGCGTGCGATGCCCGGCGGAAGGACGTCAAGCAAACACCCGGGAAAGCCGTCCCAGCAACTGCTCTAAACCATGGAGATTTGCCGTTCACCACTACCGTTCCCCCCAAGGCAAGAAACAGTTGAAAGCCCATGCGCTCACATTGTCTCAAGAAAACCTGGGAACTGTCGACTCCAGGCGAACTCTGTGGGCTGCAGGCAAGGCAACGCTCCAAGGGCAGCTCATGCGAGACGTGGCGCTAGCAAATAAAGAGAGAAAAGCACAACAAGCAGTACTGGAACTTGATATCTGTCACCTCACACGTCAATATACTGACCACCCTTCTCTCTCAGTGTGTCGTTGCCTGGAATGCGCCCGTATAAATCACCCAGGGAGGATGGATTCCCTGCTGAATTTTATAAATGGATGGGGGAGGAGGCGATTGACATTCTGCACGAGGCCTTAAGCGAAGCCAGCAGGGTGAAGGCTTTGGGAGCCATCTCCTATAATGTCCTGATAGCGATTATACCAAATCCCGGGAGGGACCCCCTGCTTTGCGGCAGCTACCGGCCCATCTCTCTCCTGAACAGCGATATTAAAATTTTAGCCAGTATCCTAGCAAATCGGCTGCGTAAAGTCATACTGTCCCTTATCCATCGTACTCAGGTGGGGTTTGTACCCGGTCGCACCTCCCACAATCACTTACGTACTCTGTACCATATTCTATGGACCTCTAGGGAATTGCCGGAAGTTGCACTGGCCTTGTCTCTAGATGCAGAGAAGGCGTTTGATCTCACAGAGTGGCCCTATCTGTTTGCGACACTGGCGAGGTTCGGTCTGGGCGACAGATTTATTTCCATGGTACGACTGCTGTACGACCAACCCACTGTGAGAGTTAACTGCGGAGGTTTCCTCTCGGATTCCTTCCCCATCCGCAGAGGGATGCAACAGGGATGTCCCCTCTCACCCCTTCTGTTCCTATTGGTGATGGAACCCCTTGCCGCTTCCATTCGCTCCTACCCCTTGATAAAGGGTCTCAATTTGCTGAACGACACCTCTAAAATATACCTGTATGCCGACTATGTTCTTTTGACCATTACGGACTTAGAGCGTTCTTTTCTGGCCTTGCTGGAGATTATCAATGGGTTTGCATTTCTCTCTGGCTATCGCATTAACTGGGACAAGAGTGAGGCGCTTCCTCTCTCACGGGTGACCACGAAAGCTGCGCTTCTCGGCTTCCCATTTCGATGGACTCGAGACATCTCAAATACTTGGGGGTGTTGGTCAATCAGGGCATGGTACATATGGTGGCAGACAACCTGCAGCCCCTGGTCGCGTGAATGAAACTTGATTTTGAAAAATTGACCTGCCTGGGCCTCTCCATGTGGGGTAGGGTGCAGGAGATCAGGATGGTTACAGCCCTTCGCTTTACCTATGTCCTGGGGCTTTTACCTTTACAGGTGCCTCGCTCTACTTTGCAGACCATTGACACCCTCATCCGAGCGTTTTTGTGGGGCTCCATAAGACCACGATTGGCACCCGCTAAGTTGCTAGCATGCCGTTCCTGCGGGGGAATGGGTCTCCCCTCTGTAGAACACTATGCGCTCGCACTACATTTATCGCATCTGGCCCACACACTGCCCAGAGCGCCGGACCCACCACAATGGGTAGCCTTGGAGTAAGTACTGCTCTCCACCGACAGTGGACTTGAAGGGCTCTATCGTGATGACCTTTCATCTTCCGGTAGGGCCAATTCGATCCTGAGAGCGACCCGAGCGGCCTGGCGCAGGGCCCACTGCCTGTTTGGGGCTCATCCTCTTTTACATGCCCAGGCACCCTTGTGGAACAACAATGGACTAAGGATGGATAGGCAGGGAGGTACTCAACTGGCCGTTTTGGAGGAGAGCCGGTATCCTTGATTTTGCTCAGGTCCTGGAGGGTGGAGCGCTTAAATCCTTCACCAGACTGCAGCAGGAATTAATCTTCCATCGTGGCAAGTATGGCGATACTTGCAACTCAAACATTGCTTGCAACAGAGAGCTGGCACCATCCGTTGGGGTCTCCAGACATCTACACCATCTGTTGGGGTCTCCAGACATCGCCTGCGGTAACATACCTGAAAACATGGGGACAGCACAAGGGCGTCATTGCAGGCCTCTATGAGACCATCACTCGACAGCTATACTCTCAACCTCTTCTGGACAAACTACGCTTACAATGGCAAGACCACTGACAGCAGACATTTGATATAGAAGACTGGGTGGACATCCTGGAATCCTTGGACAAGGGCACTCGGGAGGCCCGACTAAAGTTCTTGTTATTTAAGGTGCTGCATGACTGTTATTGGTCCCCAGCGAAGCTGCCTAAGACGGGACTCCTCCCACACGCACAGTGTTGGCGTTGTGCAGAGGCGCAGTGCGATCTAAAACATATTCTACTTGACTGCCCGACGGTCCGCACTTTGTGGACAGCTGTGGGCTCCACTCTGGCCGAATCTCTACTGCTCCCCATGCCGCTCCACCCATCCCTCATCTTATTGCATGATATGATCGCTCTCTCTGCCCTACCCAGGCCGCATAGACAGCTGTTCACACGGCGTAAGCAAACTGGAAAATATGCATCCTTCGCCATTGGCGATCGGCGACCTCCCCAACCCCGGAGGAATGGATTGTGGCAATGACCTGCATAGCCACTCATGAGTGAGTCATTTACATCCTACAGGATCAGGCTCAGATATTTAGCCAAGTGTGGACCCCCTTCCTGACTACCGGACCGCTGTAGGATGTACAACCCCACCCATACTAGCTGCAGGCCATCCCTTGTTTCTCAATTGCACTTCTGTCCCCACCAGCCCCTCACTGAGTTCATACCTGTAAATCACATCAGATTCATGATCAAAGCCGAAGCCTTAGATATCATATTTTTGCCCCCCTGAGCCTCTGGCCTTCTGTCCCCTCCTCTCCCTCCCATCCAAATGCCCCACATCGACAAGCTTCCCTTCCCTTCCCTCCCCCCGTATGTCCGCCTCTCCCTTCCTTTTTCCCCCCCTTCCACACGGAATCCTCCTCTGTCTTCCTGCCAATGCCACTACCACTCCTTTCTCTATTCTCCCTTTTCTCCCCCCTGTTTATTCCATTTCCTTCCCTCTCTTTCTATCCCTCTTTTCTTTCATTTTTTCTCTGTCTCTATCTTTCTTCCTCACTGCCCTCTCTTTTCCCCCTGTGTCACCCTTTTCTATCAATGCTAGGAGGCCACGCAGGGAAGCCTGCGCACACCGCCACAGGCCTCATCAACAGTCTTAGTTTAGGAGATTGGCCCTTGGCCCTCCACTTCTCTCTCTATAAGACCCCTTCATAGTTGCCTATTACTGAATCACAGCTGTTGTTCTAGGCCCCAACTATCATATATGATGGGTGAACGTCTCGATGCAAAGGGTTCCAGTTACTTTGTAATTTTGATACTGTGACATTATGTTATTCCGACATGCTGATGTTTGGATATTCTGTCCTTTGATATGAAGGAATATGATTTACTTTGGCGACATGAGTTGAGCAGAAGGTACAGTAAGATGCAGTCCTGTGTCTCATCCTAGCGAGACCAGACATTTTTGACACTACGTCATCAGGCTACCATGAACCACCCTCGCCCTATTACCCCTCCTTTTTTTTTTCCTATTATTTTTGAAATCTTGATTTTGATTTTTCTTTCTTCTGTTTATTTCAATTGTCCCTTTATTGCGCTTTGATATGTGGACGGCTGTGTCTTACTCTATTTATTTTCTAAGTGACCTATTGCGTGTCATTTCTTGTTCATGAAGAGACCTCGGTCCTATTTGGTTCTGTATTATCTTACAGTGTTAATAAAGAATTGAAAAGAAAAAAAAAGGAAAGACTCTGCATGGGCCATGTACAGCACTGAACTTACAAGACTTTGTACAGCATTGAGTTGCTACCGGAAGCACAAGACCCCGGAAACACTGATGTAAAATAATGACATGGCATTGTCCATGGGAAACAGAGCAAACAAATAATAATAATAACTTTATTCTGTATGAAAGAGTTCATCCATTACAATAAATAATCACCAATACATTTGTTAAAAAATAACAATAAAACCATAAATAACAAGAACACACATCAAGAATAAAAACATATATAACCACATGCATAGGAACAATAAAATAGAAAAAAAAATTCATTCTAAAAACTCCAAATTATTACGCCAAGTAATACCTCCCTTTAGGAATGATCCCAGCCCCTTCCACACCAGTACATCGGAGGCCATCTGCAGCCACATAAAAGCAGGACGATATTGCACGAAACCCTTGGGCCTTAGGAGAGGTAATAAAAAAACGAGTTCTAAATGGTGCATAAAAAACACAAAACATAGTAAAATGGGGCAAGGTCTGTTGGGACACCCCATCGCAGGGGCAGGGTCTAATACATTTGTCCCCATACTGACCAAGCGGGAAACACAGATTACTTCTGATGATCCCCAAGTCAGAAACGGGTTCTGAGAGACCTTTCCCTCACATCCCTTATCTCTAAAAGATAGCGCTTAGGCCCTACCCACATCTTTAACATAATGAAATCCCTGATCGATTTTTTCCCTAAGGCCTCCCCCTCCCTCCTGTTCTTCTGGATTCTTAAAAAATTCTCCTTAACCCATTTCTTATCACAGCTGGTCAGGCCTTCAGGATAATCAACCAACTCCGGCCGCCCCAAATCACGAGCCATCTTCCTTATGTACATCAACCAGGGAATATTCTTACGTTGTCGCAAGCCAGACAATCCCTTAAGATATCCCTATTCAAAGTGGCATGATCATTAGTCCAAATTGAGATCCATAGCAGAAGGGGAGCCAACTGAATAGTGTCCTGCACAAACTCAAGCTCCAGCTCCAAATGGAGGCTAAAACCAGGGATATTTTGTCCAACTCCCAATAGCCTTCTACAGAACCGATTTTCTTCCACTGTAAGGGCTCGGGTGTCCCTATACCCCCAAAGTGCGGCACCATACAGCAGGACAGGGAGGCATTTCTGCCTGTAAATTTCGAGCAAAGGCTTGATAGGTTTACTACCTACCCTTACAGCAAAGTCAAAAGTCGTGCCAACAGCTGCATGAAAAAGCGCACCCCTTCTGGCAATACAAGGTTTCCAAGATCCTTTCTCATCAAAAATAATCCCTAGGTATGGAAACTCATGGACCCTACTAATAATTTGATTCTCCACCCTTAGCTCCCCCACCCTACTCAAGGGTCTTCCACACACCATAAAATGAAATTTCTTAAAATTGACCTCTAAACCCAAAGCTGACATAAAGGAGGCATAAGCTCTAACTATTTCCCGGAGACCATTCATAGTGCGGGCCATGATGACTGCGTCATCCGCATACGTCAGCACAGGGATCTCAGTACCATTCACCTTTGCAACATCCCTACAATGTTTCATCAGAAAATCAGACAATCCATTTGTATATAGAAGGAACAAAGTAGGAGCTAGAACACACCCCTGGCGCACCCCCCTTGAACACTTAAAAGCCTCTGAGCATTCCCCATTAGACCTCACCCTCACATTTGCCACTGTCCCAAAATGTAGATATCGGAGCAATTCTACAATATTAGGATCTAGCCCTAGCTGATTTAACCTTTCCCATCATATAGACCGGTTCACCTTATCAAAGGCACAACTATCCATAAAAGCAAGATAGAGCGTACCTCTCCTGGCCTGCGTGTATTTGCCGATTAACATCAGTAGATTGAGACATTGATCTTGCGTGCCAAGTCCTTCCCTAAAACCATACTGGTTCCGGCTTAAAATATCATTCCCTGTCATCCAGGACTCCAGACGCCTTAAAATAATCCGTCCCAGAATCTTCATCAAGGAGTCCAGTAGAGAAATAGGGCGGTAGGACTTAGGATCATTACGTCGCCCTTTTTAAACACTGGGTCAATACATCCCAGTCTCCAGGAGGCTGGGATACCCGCAGTAACTGCTGCATTAAGAACATTTAAGAGAACAGGAGCCCATAACTGGGGGTTCTCTTTATACAAGTCCATAGGGATTGAATCCGGGCCCGGAGCTTTATTACTCGCACTACTCTGAATCACATCCATAACCGCCTGGAGCGTAAATCTAATTCCTAGGTTGGGAGCCATCTCATATTCGTTCTCCCGATTATTTCTTAGGGGGGAAAAAATGCTACAAAAGTGAATCAGCCATGCTTCCGGGGCGATGTTACAGCCAAGGCCCTCAGATGTATCTGTTCCAAAGGAACCTCTATTTACCACTTTCCAGAACAGGCCAGGATCCTTCAGAGCTGTGGCACGTTCTAACTTTTCCCAGGCTTTATCTTTATGTTTTATCTTGCTATCCCTCAGGGCCCCCTTATATTTAATTCTAGCTTCTTTTACGTGGACCCAATCCCTAGGATGTTTCTTAGTGGCCAACTTCAGGTTTGTCCTTGCCACATAGCAGGTCTTATCATACCAACCATGTTTACCAACCATGTTTACGTTTACTAGGTTGGCTGCCGACTGAAAACAGGCAGTCTCTCACTGCTGCATTTACTACTGTTATTACATTCATAACAGTCTTGGGATTAGGAGCCTCTGTCAAGAGTGTGTCCATAAATAAGTGTACATTTTCCCTCACCACCCTTTCTACAACTTTTAGGGAATCCACTTGTTTCCACCCAAGCCGCCTACCCTGTTCCTTTATCTCCACTACTACCGGCCTACCTTGCCCTAATTTACGTAGGGCCCTGGGGAGTTTAAAGGATACTATAAGGGGATTATGATCACTAAAACTCTCCCCCAGCACCCCCCCCAGTCACCAGGTCTTTCATAGGTGGAGACATAAAAATATAGTCAATAGTGGATTCAGATCCTCTTCCCACATAGGTTGGGAGTTGATGAGTGCCTATGGCTTCTATATTACACAAATTCAGAAGGCCCATCTTCCTGAGCTCCTTGATTAGAGCCCTGCCTCTGGAGTCCTGCAGACCATCCACTGAATAATCCCCGCAGTCAAAAATAAAGGGATTAACCGCAGTACTGAGCTTCCCCAACTTAGCATTAAAGTCTCCAGAGACAATAGCACAGAATTCTAAACCCATCTCCTCCATTCTGTGTTTCAAAACCTGAAGAACGGAAAACAAAGCCCCAATTTGGCACCCCACATCCCACACAGCGTTTTAAAAGTTAACCAGTAAAATATTAAAATTATTAGAGAAAATTACCCATACCAGCAGTATAACTTGGTGATTGCAGTTGATTTGAAAAGCACCCACTATCTTCGAAAAGCAGATTAGGGTAACCAAGCCACCTTTTGAGCGGCCCCCAGAAGACTTCACAGCTGGAATTTCAAATCTATTATACCCATCCCACACAGACAACCCCTCCGACCAGGTTTCCTGAAGCATGATCACATCAAAATTAGTCACACACCTAATCCACGCCTGATCAGATAACTTGGCATCATAGCCCGCAATATTCCATGAGATAAGTTTACACTGTGGGGGCACCTCTTCCCGTATGGCCAGGGGCTTGGCGCATTGTCAGTCCACCCCTTCCAAGGATAAATTTCTGTTAGTGACAGTTCTTCTACTAGTTGCCTGGAGACTATTCTGGCCCAGGGGCGGAAACCTACCAGAGCCCGGAGACACCCCAGCACTCAATTGCATGTGGTCATAAAAATAACCCAAAGGGACCATACCAATTGTACCAGGTCTAGATACAGCAGGGCGGTAAGTAGAAAGGAGCCTCTGACTCAAGGCTGGGTATCTGACATTTATAATAATACAATCTTCATCCCCCACCTTATTTTTAGGCCCGACCCATCCAATTCTTCTGGCAAACAGAATATCATTGAAATCCCTACATGAGAAATCACAGTTCTTACTCAACCAATATCCAGCCTTGTTTATGAGTTGGGCTGTGGACTCAGTTACCCCAGGGGCAAGAGCAGGTACATTCGTCAATACCACCA
This sequence comes from Pleurodeles waltl, assembly GCF_031143425.1. NCBI lineage: Eukaryota > Metazoa > Chordata > Amphibia > Caudata > Salamandridae > Pleurodeles > Pleurodeles waltl. The sequence continues at coordinate 776,458,935 of NC_090447.1, read as the reverse complement.
CATTGGGGGCACAAGCTGGGTGGAGATCCAAACAGGTCAACGCAGGCCTGACCGTCTGGAAATTCAGATTATTATTCTCAACCAACTGTTGGTCATCCCCCCCGCCACCACAGAATCAGGATCAGGCTGCCTAAGGCCTATTGACAGTCCTATCCGCCCTTAATATAGAAGTTGGTGCAGCCGGCGCAGTCTCGGCATGGGCGCCCTGACCCCTAGAATTTCCAGAATTGACCAATAACTGAGATGAATTTCCCAGAGGCCCCAATGACCCCGCGGCATCCACCGGCCGGAGCAACTCCTCACAAGGATGGGATCGCCTGGACAGGGCCACACATCCACCTACACAGTGCCTCCCTTGACTTCCTTGCACAGATATCAGAGAAACTGCCTTTTCTATGGCCGATAGTTTTGCCACAACGGGGGATAAAATCTCCTGGATCATTTCACGAAATTTTGACAATAAAATAGTGGCATCACAACCCAACTGCTGGCAAGGTGCAGGGTCACTACTCGTACCCTTAGGGAGTTCCAAGGGGGATGTTTTCGACTTGGGGCTTGATTTCTTTAGGACCTTTTTTTTCCTTGGGGAGGGCTGCATTTATCCAAGGGGCAGGCCGGGGGAGAAGATAACAAAAGTCTTTTGCTCCTTCTGGAGGGGCCGTGGCCACCAGAACCCTCTGTTGTCTCTATTAGCTCAATTTGAGCAGGCTCAACAGCAGCCATAACAGTACCTTGGTCTCCTCCCGGATAAGTCACCTCCACATCCACAACCTCACTGGGACCACTATTTATTGGGGCAGATGCCAGTCCTCCAGTTCCATAGATAACCTCCTCTCTGCCAGATCAATCTCCTTCGTTACGACTCCGACAGCTCTTGCGAGGAAGGAGTCCAATGTGGTGGTGCCACTTCCCTGTCTACTCCCGCCACCCCCCCCCATGGGACCAATTAACAGATCTCTTTTCCTTCCCATTTTAGCAGCAAAAGTTTCAATTAAAAAATACCAAACAAAACAGACTAATGAATAAAATTTTAAAATATTAAAAACCCACTAGACCCACTAAAAAGGCACCAAAATGTTCCCCAATAGTAATAAATGTATAAAAAGTCACCCTCCACTGGAGATGAAAGAGGGGTGGCCCAGCCCAGCCTCAACAGGCGATGACGGGCGGTATGGGTTTGTACAACATTAAGAAAATAAAAGAAGTTGTACAGTGCTAACTAAACTACAAAATACCGAACTGTTGTGCCATGCCGTGTAATCTATCCGAATTGCACCACTTTGTTCAGTACTGAGTAAATTATTGAAAATAAAATGTTTGGACAGTGCTAAATAAACTTACTGACATCTTGGAGTAAACTACTAAAAATCTTTTTTTTTTAAAACATGGTGACATTGGTTCATTCCCAATTGGCTTATTTAATCTACTTCTAAGTCCCCAGTAAAGTGCCCTACATGTGCCCAGGGCCTGTAGATTAAATGCTACTAGTGGGCCTGTAGCACTGATTGTACCACACACATAAGTAGCCTCTTAACCATACCTCAGGCCTGCCATTGCAAGGACTGTGTGTGCAGTTTCACTGCCATTTCGACTTGGCATTTAAAAGTACTTGCCAAGCCTTAAACGCCCCTTTTTTTACATATGTCACCCCTGAGGTAGGCCCTAGGTAACCCACATGGCAGGGTGCTTTGTAGGTAAAAGGCAGGACATATACCTGTATAGTTTATTTGTCATGGTAGTGTAGAACTCCTAAATTCGTTTTACACTGCTGTGAGGCCTACTCCATTCATAGGCTAACATTAGGGCTACCCTCATATGCTGTTTGTGTGGTAGATTCTGATCTGAAAGCAGTAACAAGGTCATATTTAGTATGGCCAGAATGGTAATACAAAATCCTGCTGACTGGTGAAGTTGGATTTAAAATTATTATTTTAGTAATGCCACTTTTAGAAAGTGAGCATTTCTCTGAATTTAAATCCTTCTGTGCCTTATAATCCATGTCTGGCTAGGTTACTTGACAGCTCTCTTGTGCATTTCACTCAGAGAATCCCAAACACAGGATGCTCAGTCACACCTTCACACATCTGCATACTGAAAGGGTCTCCCTGTGATGGGAGGATGGAGGGCCTGACACTTACATTTGAAAGGACAGTGGCCTGCCCTCACACAATGGACTTCCAAACCCCCTACTGAGACCCTGGCAGACAGGATGGAACTGAAAGGGGACCTGGTGCACTTCTAAGCCACTCTTTGAAGGCTTCCCCACTTCAAAGGCACATTTGGGTATTCTAACAGGGCCTCTGACCCTACCAACTCAAACACTTCTGGACAAGATACACCTGGTGAACAAACTCTGAACCAGGACCTGCAACCTGCCAAGAGGAACTGCCTGGCTGCCCAAAGCCTTACCTGACTGCTTTTCTGCAAAGGACTGCTGTCCTGATGTTGCCCTGCTGACTTGCTGCCCTCTGGCTGTGCTGAGAAGTGCTCTCCAAGGGCTTGGATGGAGCATGTCTCCTGTTCCTTGAAGTCTCAGGACCAAAAAAACGTAATCCTGTAAAGAACTCTTTGTGCAGCGAACATCCAATGCACAGCCTGCCGTAAACGACGCACAGCCTGCATCGCAGTGAGAAAATCACAACACACCGAACCGGAACGATGCAGCCCGGCTCCCCGAGAGGAGATCGACGCAGCGTTGCGACTGGAACTTTGATGCACGGCCCACTGGATCGACACACAGCCGAGCCAGAATGACGCAGCCCGACTTCCTGCAAGAAGAATCGATGCAGCGATTGCCGTGCGACACAAATCGCCCACCCGATCGACTCAGCTCATGTGACTTCATCGTGCATGCCCAGGATTTCTCTGCATTGCCCCTGGGGAGTCTGAATACCCCGCAACCCAAAGAGGATCCAAGACAGCGCATTGGAAATGGATGCAAAGCCTTCCCTGTGTGGAAAATTATTGATGCATCGTCTGGGTGCGGCCAGAGAAACCGAAGCACATCTCCCCATTTTCCACTCATCTCCTCCTCTGCAGTCCCTGCAGAGAATTTGAAGGCAAACTAGATACTTTGTGCTTGCAAGAGACACTTGTTGCTTTTTAAAGACTGAAGACTCTTTTTATCATTCTCTAAAGTGATATTTCAATGAGTAATTATCAAATCTTGATAGTTTTGACCTGCATTTAACTAGATAAATATTCTATATTTTTCCAAACACTGTGTGGTATATTTTTGTGGTGCAATACTGTGTTATTGCATGATTTATTGCACAAATACTTTACACATTGCCTTCTAAGTTAAGCCTGACTGCTCAGTGCCAAGCTACCAGAGGATAGGCACAGGATACTTTAGATTGTGTGTGGCTTACATTGACTAGAGTGAGGGTCCTTGCTTGGACAGGAGGTAACCTGACTGCCAACCAAAGACCCCATTTCTAATAAATAAGATACACCTACACCCGTCACCTTTACCTCTCACCTTGTCTTTCTCTCTTATCTCAGTACTTATTATTTAATCTCTTAGATTTTGGGTACGATAGACTGAAGTTAACCCAGAGCTCCTGTCATAGAATAATTCTTCCTGAATTCCTATGTGCCTTAGAAAGTGTCAACTCCATATAGGTGATTTTTCTAATAGCCTTTAGCTAGCGATAAAAGGCTATGAGAAGAATCTTGGGGCCAGATGTAGGAAGCACTTTGCGAGTCGCAAACGGCAAAATTTGCCGTTTGCGACTCGCAAATGCGTGTTTCCTATGCAGAAATGCATTTTGCGAGTCGTTACCGACTCGCAAAATGCATTTCCGAATCGCAAATAGGAAGGGGTGTTCCCTTCCTATTTGCGATTCGCAATGGTATGCAATTCCATTTGTGACCGCTTATGCGGTCGCAAATGGAGTCGCAGTTACCATCCACTTGAAGTGGATGGTAACCCATTCGCAAACGGGAAGGGGTCCCCATGGGACCCCTTCCCCTTTGTGAATGGACCCCAAAATATTTTTTCAGGGCAGGGAGTGGTCCAAAGGACCACTCCCTGCCCTGAAAAAACCGAAACAAAAGGTTTCGGATTTTTTGAAATGCAGCTCGTTTGCAGCTCGAAAACGGGCTACATTTAAAAAAAAAAAAACTGCTTTATTGAAAAGCAGGTCGCTAACATGGAGGCCAGCTGACTACAGCAGGCCTCCATGTTAGCGAGTGCCTATACTCGCTATGGGGCCGCAATTTGCGACCCACCTCATTAATATTAATGAGGTGGGTCATTGCGACCCCATAGCGAGTTGCAGTCGGTGTCTGAGACACCGTACTGCATAGCAATTTGCGAGTTGCAAATTGCGAGTCGGAAGGACTCGCAATTTGCAACTCGCAAATTGCCACCTACCTACATCTGGCCCATAGTTCCCATTGTCACACTTTCGTAGGTTTCAAAATAGCTGCAGCAAGCATAACAGAAGTGTGTGTTGACTGAGTGTGGAAATGAATTTCTATCTCATGCCAAACCATAGTGGCTAATTATCTGCATCCAGACGTGTCTATTTCTTTCTTCAGAAATAATCTCTTGCCGATGTTTTCACAAACTAGGGAAAGTTATGAACATATGCAGATCGTCAGTTTGGCTGGACTTAGATTTGGGGCATAAATAAAAATGTACTCTTGCTATTTTTGTTGGCTTATACAGACTGTAACATGAGAACGTTAGTATTAAAAAAAAGATTTTTGAGTCCTGACCATGGGAAAGTTCAGATATTCAAAAGAATCATCCATTCCCATTAATTATTATCAATATTAATACCCTCCATGTTTCACCTATTCCAGAAATTATCTGTTCAGTCTATATCCCTTTCAGTTTCAGCTTTGCTTATATTTCCATAAAATGCTTATTTTTAATATTCAAAAGAATATAGAACCACTAGGAACATGTGAGCAGGGTTATGTAGCTTTGCAAGTACACAAGTTGGTATTTTTGGGCTCAGGGAGGCGTGAGGGACTAGAAACTCAGAATTTAGCAATCCTTGTTTTGCGGCGCGGCCCGTGTCAAAGGTCGCAGGGCCCGCGGCAGCCCTTTTCTCCAGCCATGCGCTGTTTTCTGGATGCGGCGAGGCCGGAGGCCCAGAATTGGGCCTTGGTCCTCGCCGCACACGGCGGGCGGTGCGGGTATTGTTGTGGGGTGTCTGCGCCCCGCCACTAAGCATCACTTACCGGCACACGCCTTCAGGGCCTTCCTCTTCCTTCTGCATGATTTTTGAGCCATGCCTTCTCCTTCCCAGCATGCCGTGCACCTCACTTTTTCCCTGCATGCATCTGTTCCCTTTGTACTATAGTATATTTTCCTATCTCTTGCTATAGACCCTTCCCAATCCCAAATGGTGGTGTTACTTCTTCCTGTCCATCACTTCCTGTCTAGGGGTATATAAGGGGAATCATTTCTTCTTCTCATTGCGTTGCAACACTTCTGCTGTGGTGGTCACGCTCTGGCTGGTCTTCGCTTGGACGCCAGTTGTTCCTATTCTGTCTTCAGCCTTCCAGTATTTCCAGGATCCTGAGTTCTAATTCCTTGTGTCCTCCTTCTGTTCCAGGGAGTTCCTGTTGGAGGTTTTTCCCCTTGGGGTTTTCCCTCTGGGACTCCTTCTGGAGGGCATGGACTGTGGTGGCGTACTATCGTCAACAGCACCGTGGCTACCGGAAGGGGTCGCCCCTACCTCGGTCAGAGCAGGACTTGCAGGAACCGGGGCCACATACCATCCCTCTCCGATACAGACGGTAAGCCCAGGGTGAATCGTGACAATCCTATGCTTTTTCTCAAAAACAGAAAAGTTATTTAATATCCAAGCAACTACAGAATATTATCCAAATGACAAATATTTACAAGATTTCAGATGGAATTATAAAATGGAACCCCTCCTTTAGGAGCAATGTAGTTTAGCTAGGGTGAAAATCGCATGCTCCATAGAAATTTTACAGAGGAGGAATGCAAATGTAATCTGCTCCTGCTCTGTGTGACGTAGCATGAGAATTTGGCCACATGCAGGCTCTAATCATAAAAAACAGAAGTGGTCCTATATGCGCCTACTGAAAAACTTGAAGCTTTTCAGGATGAAAAGGTATAAGGCCCAAACTCACTAGGGTTTTGCATCACGATTTTGTCACCCTTGAGCGCAGCCCCGATGCAAAATCTATTTTGGCATTTACTAACTCATGCAAAGTTAAATTGTGTGGCTTTGCATGGTGTAGTAAATACAAAGTGATGCAACGAAGTGCGTGGAGCTGCTTTGTGTTACTTTGGGTTGCCTAGGCCTTACATGGGTGCAGCATGGACATCTTCGGGCATCCGCCCATGTATTTTGACACAAAAACAGATTTACACTTGTAAACCTGGGTTTGCACCAAGATGGTGCCCCTTCCAGAGAGAGGTGTAAGGAGGAGAAATATCTTTATTTTTCTTCGCTACTTCCTCTTTCTATATGAGCTACATTCTGTAGCACACATAGAAAGAGGAATAGGCCACTATGGATTGTTTTTGTGCAGGAAAAGCAATCCTTCCCATAATGCAGGCACCCTTGCGGCATGACACAAGGGTGCCTGCATTGGCACTAGAGAGGACACAGTGAGCCAGCACTTAGAGAGAGTGGAGGTGCACCATATCTTAGTAGGTAAGGCGCATTTCTGCTTTCTCTATTCCACGTAAATCAGCAATTTGCCTTGCTGCTTTGCATGCAATATTAAGATTTCCGCTGCTTAGCCTACAGACTTTGTCACGTCAGCCACTTTGTAAAATGAGCAGCTTACTGCCTTTTTACTACATTTGCACATTGATAAAGTAGGCCTTGACTTTAACACAAGCATAAGTAAGATGGTGGCATTTCTTTGAAGACAGACACAACAGACATTGCTGCAGATCCAAAGTATTAATTGGGATGAACATTAATTTTGCTCAAAACACCAAACATTTGGGGTGGCTTGAGTAAAAAAGGGATATGTGTACTTCACAACTTACATCTGCATGTGTGTGAGAGTTGACACTGTAAAAACATTTCCTATTGTACTAGTCAATTACTTCAAAATGTGAAGCCTCTGCCTTTTGTGTTTGTCTCGGAGTTCACAATGTAAAACCTCTTCCTACTGCATTAGTCAGCAAGTTCACATTGTAAAACATTTTCCTACTGAATTTATCAAACTTCACAATGGACAATATTTTGTCAGTCAGTCTATAAATGTTTATTCAGACCCCAGGTCTTTAAACAGCATTGAAATAAAACATAAAACACAATAAAACACATCCCAACATTTACATCCAAAATTAACCACGATTGTAATGTCTAAAATCTCTACATTGATTAAAACCCACATTACACAAGAAAGGAGCTCTTTCAGGAGCCCATATAAAAAATGTCCACAGCATTCACAAATCTTCCGATGGCACATGCAATGTCCATGAAACGCATATCAGTTAAAAGTGCTATGGCTTCTGCTCGATTGCTAATACCATACTTTTTAAAAAACGGACGTAAAATAGTTCTCCAGGGGTACAAAACGATTAGACAATCCATTGTGATGTGCAAAGTGTCTCATTTGGCCATCAAATCACATGTACATCTGCCAGAAATATCTATCATATCCTTCTGAAACTCTAGATCCCCATAGAAGGAATAAATCCTCACTCTTATTCTTGCTATTTCATATCTCAACCTTCTGTTAGGCAGCAAATCGAGATTGGAGAACGATTCTTCATTTTGCCATGCCGTACTCATAAATTACGCTGAACTTTTACCCCCAAGGTATTGCCGCTCGTTCTCTGGGCAGCTCTTTACAATATAACTTTAGTTCGGTCTTAGAAAACTCCATATTTAGATTCTCTGGGTCCAACTTCACTTTCGTACTAACACAATAGGTACACCCTGGTGGGAGAAAGCAACATGTGAATTACAAAATCACTGACCAATGGCTGAAGTGGCCTGAGCAGTTACTCCATGTTATGCAGAAGCAAAATGTGAATGACATAGTAACAGCCCATGTTTGGCCCCATTACCAACATTTTAAGATGCCCTCCCGAAAAAAAATCACTGCGGGCAATAGCTCAGCCCTCTTCAGCCTTTGATGCGTTTTTGTGCCAGTGATATTTTGCTTTCTCCCACCAGAACATGCAGCGTGGGGCAATAGCTCAACCCAGTTCAACTATTGGCAACCTTCACTGAGAGGGAGGGCATTCTGTCGTTTCACATGGAGCACATCCTCACACAAAGAAGTGTGTGTCAGTTCCTGGAACTACTTGGGCAATATGAATCTTTTCGGCCAAGAATTAAGTTGAATTTGTTTGCCTTATTGTATTACATATATTATTTATTTATTTGTTCACCTCTTCTGTAACAAAGACAGTGGTCATGGGTTCTCCAGTGTGAAAAGAGCATTCATATTTGTGGATGGCACTGAAATTTGCCTTGTTCACTGTGAACAAGAGAATAATGCAATTAATGATATGGATTTTTTTGTTAATGTAACAGTCACTTCATTGTGGATTGTAATACATCTAGACCTGTAGTTCACTGCCAAGAGCAAAACAGGTGCATTGATTCTTGTACTGAGTGATGTAGCAAGGTTGTCTTGAATACAAATGCAAAGACTCTCCCCCAATTTCGTAGTTAAAAAAACAGCCATAATTGAGTGCAGTGTGCCCATCACATCCCTGTTCCCCGGTGCTATTATTCTTTTGATAGCGACGTCCCTGTCATTCATTTTTCCGTATTCTGAAGCTGTTTTTTCCTGTTATACTGGGATACGATATCATTCTATTCTCCATGCTACATGCGTACAAGCGGCTCTATTAGAAGGCAAGGATATCCCCAACAGATGTTCTATCGCACAGCCAGAGGAACTTTCGAACTACTACATTTTGCATTGACTCTGTAGCTGGAGGTTTCTTCTAGATGCTCACCATCCCTTGTGATTGATATGCCTCATCACGGGCCACTGATCAATCTTCTTCTTGTCATAAGTGACACAGCTGAAAGGAAGGCTGATGAGAGCTCACCCTCTGATTAGCAACTTTGTTGAGGAGCGAGAGTGATTGGCAAGTACTCGTCCGCTTCTTTAAGCTGTCAGTCCGAAGTAAAGGCAGTGGCTCCATAACTAGTGTGATTCTTTCTTTGACTTAAACTGTAATCGGCTCAATCTATCAGTGCTTCAGTTTTGTGACAGTATAACACAATCAGTGAGCAGGTTGCTTGTTTTGCGAACAATCTGTGTATGACATTCGCTCATACTTATTCACTGCAGTCAGTGCAAGACCCAGTCTATGAGAACATCACTACATCTGAACCAGAACATTAGCATACGACCACATTTCATAAAGAAGGATTAAGTCTAAAATATTTCTTCTAACTGTCACTTGCAGTCATTGAGGGGAAATGTTTATTATACAGCCTACCGCACTGCCATGTGTCGCTTACGTTTTAATTATCCAGGTCTAAATGGAGCTCTGGTACTGTGCAACATTAAAATGTTTTCTTCTATGTTGTGTAGAAAAGAAAAACAAATGATGTTGCGCTGAACGAAAGACTCCTTCACCACAGTGATCTAGTGTCTGCAAACAAAGAAAAACAGAAAAAATGATGAGTTACACAAAATCCAAATACTGAAAATCAGGCATATAGGGGCATATTTATACTCTGTTTGCACCGAATTAGCCTTTTTTTTTTTACTCTAATTCGGTGCAAAAGAACTCTATGTTTATACTTTGCTGTTAGACCAGTCTAGCACCAAATGTATGAAGTTAAAGTCATTTTTTGGAAGTGGAAACTTATCTTGCCTTAATGAGATGCAAGGTGGGCATTCCTGTGCAAAAAATGACTCTATGGCCTTCACACCATATTTATACTTCTATTGAAAAATGGTGCACGGGAGGGGCAATTGCAAACCATGGATACATACTATACAAACTGACAATTAGAAAGGAATGCCCATCTAATACGCCTTCATAATTGTGATTCGGAATGGTCACAAAACCCATTTTGTAAGTCTAAAATTATTTTCTGACTAGTACAATAAGTTTATTAAATATTTTTGAATTACAGACTTTGTGAACACAAAATACCTTTGTACATATAGGCCCATAGATAAGTAATTTTACATGAACATTTACAAAATTAAGATGGTGATGAATAGTTCATTCTGATGGCAGCAAACGGCTAATTTCATAATTTTGCAGCTCATGAAACACAATGGTTTGAACTTCATATCATTTACAACTGTAGTGTTTTTTCCCCTTGAAAAATATTTTTGAGAAAATTATTTAATGTGGACGTTTTTGTACCAAAATAACACTCAGAGGACATTTTAATTAAGACAAAAACAGTTTTCTCCTTTTACCAAAAGTGGTCTGTTTCCTATTAAATGGGCATTCATTTTATAAATGATTGGTTACAACTGTTGGATGCATTAACTGCTCCTTGCCTGGGGAAGCAGGGATTCTTACCTTTCTAGTTAACACCTTAAAATGTAATCAATTATTAAGTGTGCTGAATTAACCAATTTCTGCAACTTTTTTGTGAGCTGATATCTCTGAAAATAAAATACAAGTTCCTGTTACGGGCTAACAGTACTTAAAAGATTGATAGGACAAAAATATCCCCCTTTGTTACACACTGTAGGAAATCAGATGCTGCTGTAGGTCTGGGGAGAGGTAGTAGCTGGGGGTGCTCTGTTTCAGAGTAATGACACAAAACAAGCAGTAAAGGAACAGGTGTACATTGATAATACAAACAATAATGCAAACACTTCGGGCCTGATATAGATCTTGACAGTATCAATACCAATCTGCTGCGGCAGCGGACCTGAGAACGCCGTCAAGTAGACGGTGTTCCAACTGCCGCATTTAGATGTATTGCGGCAAAGCTGCCAACTGACCCGACAGAGTATTCTTCCAAGCCATCAGGCTGGTGGGGTCCCACTGACCATATTTAGATGTTATAGTTCTGCAGGCGGTGTACTTGCAGTGGATTTCTGACGGACGGAGAATGTTGCAGGACCCAAAGGGCATTGTACAGTGGCCGTGGAAGAGAAGTAGGTCATACACACACTGTACCTTAGCCATGTGTCCCCCTGCACTGCACACTAGACAACATATCACATACACACTACTATCCAGTGCCATTCCATCACTATACAACACGTACATACCTAAAACACACATTCCATACATCCATAACACACACTACACCCACCCATAACAAAACCACAACAACCAACACTACTACAAACTCATCTACACATAAACATACAACCACACACATCATGACAACAACCACCACACAATAATGACATTCACCTGAATGTTACACACAGTAACACAACACACAACCAAACATACACAACAGCATCAGACCCATATGCAAGTGACACATAATCCGACCACATCACCCACCTCAGCTCCCTCCACATCAACCAGCCAAACAAATTCACCCACACATGCATGTACTGATTCACATACACAACTGGAAGCACAACATTACATGTATAGGTTTTCTTGCTATGTGCACACATGGACACAGAAGTGCGAATGTTGTATCATAGTAATGCCAGCATTAATTTGGCAATTAATATAGACACCAAAATGGCATCTATGTATGTGTGTGAAATGTGCCTTCTACCAGTGTGTCCCCATCCATGTACCCAACACATGCATGTCACAGTAATTTCAAAAAATTACTGTGGCATGTATATAACTGCAGTGATCCTGAGCTCGTAAAATGACCACACAATGTAGACTGAAAATGCAGATTCTCTACCTTCAAGTGTTTTTTCCTTCGTCCAGTGGCAGCAGCAATGGAAGGTCTTGTCTTGTTAAAAACAGAAGAGGAGTCAGAGAAAAAAGGTAAGTTTTTACCTCATTTCCACCCAATCTGCCAATTCAGGGGTAGAGCTAGCACTACCACAGTTGACTTGGTGGTAAGACACATCCAAATCTGCTAGGCGGGAAGGGTGGCTGGAGTCCCACCATCAGCCGCTTTCTCATATGGCAGCATCAATGCGGTTGGGAAGTTCTGGCGGAGTCAGCAGGGCTCGGGTCAATTATCGGCATGGGACCGCCAACATCTATATTGGACAGGCAGAGCGTCTAGTAGGTGGATGGGTTTTCTGTTGACAAATCAATGGCAGGACCATTACCGCCAAGATTTAAATCAAGCTCTTAGTCTGTATTAATTCATCAAAGAAAAGATGCTTACATGAGCTTCAAAAGGTTCTAATACAGCAAAAGACACATATCTATCAAGTGTGTTGGTTGTACATCATTTCATAGTTATTATCTGAGGCAGATGTTTGCACTTCACTTTTAATTAAAGGAACATTCTGGAGAGTGTTTTTTTGGGGTGTAGAATAAGTTCCAATAGGGTGCCGTCTATATATAGGTAGTGGCGTTTGTGTGTCACCGTTTCAGTCTCCTATTGTATTATATATGCAAGCCCATCCGGTAAGTGCCGCTTACCGCCATGCTGACCGCCGCCAACATACCGCAACCGCGGCGGTACACTGCTATGCGTATTATGACCCACACATAGAAATCCGCCACTATACAGACACACACACAAGTCCGCCAGCCCAAAGGTCAGTGATAAAATGGCGGTAGTAAAACCCACACCGTTACGGCAACAGAAATACACCCACAGCATTGTGACCCACGAATCACCGCGGCGTACATTCAACTGCGGTAAGCCATTGGCGGTACATAGTGACGCGCTCAAAATACACACAACCTAACAAAACAACACCACATTGGACAATTCAAACTATACACACCTGACACACATACACACATCACACCCACACACCCACAACACTATTAAACACACACCCACACTACCCACAACCCTTTACGACTAAAAAATATTGCCAACTGAGATTGATAGACCAAGAGCACCCACTGAATCAAAGCCACAAAACACCATCACCCATACACCATCCATGCACCTCACAGGACACACCCCATCACATCACCCCCCACACACCACACACACTACACCCATGGCACCATAAAGACACCCCAGGTTCTCAGAGGAGGAGTTAAGGGTCATGGTGGAGGAAATCAACCGGGTAGAGCCACAGCTATTCGGATCACAGGTGCAGCAGATGTCCAGTGCTAGGAAGATGGAGCTATGGCGGAGAGTCGTGGACAGGGTCAACCCCATGGGACAGCACCCCAGAACAAGGGATGAGATCAGGAAGAGGTGGAACGACCTACGGGGGAAGGTGTGTTCCATGGTTGCAAGACACCAGATGGCAGTACAGAGGACTGCAGTGGACCCCCACCTCCTCCCCCACAACTAACAACATGGGAGGAGCAAGTCTTGGTGATTATGCATCCTGAGGGCTTGCAGGAGGAGGAGGAGGACTGGACTCTGGTAATTCAACTCTCAACTATTTCTATCACACCCCTACCTGCATGCCATCACATAACCCACCCTCAGTCCCATCACTCCAACACCTCCCACACACCCCACCATCACATCTCACCACCCCAATCCCAAACCCTGCATGCACCACCAATGCATGGACACCACTCACAAACCTGCATGGACACCTATCACTAAAGCATGCACACCAGAGGGAAACAGCTAGCCCATCAAATACCAAATCACACAAGGCAAAGCTGCCAGGACAATACAAACCATAGGGGCAACCCACCCATGCACAATATTTCACACACAGAAACAATAACACTGCATTTACATCCCCACAGGTATCCCTGCCAATGTCACCGGAGAAGAGTTGCCAGCAACATCCAGTACCCACACAGAAGAGGCCCACAGTGATGACAGCAGCGCTGCTCGCCTGGATCTGGATGACCAACCTGGTCCATCAGGGACCTCCGGACAGTCGGTTACCCAAGCCCAGTCGCACACCACCACAGAGCCTCACCCCTCAGGAAACACCACCACAGCACCTACCCACTGGGCCCATACCTCTGTCCCCAGGACAGTTCAACCAGCAGTGTGTTCACCTCTATAGGGACTCCAAGGAACTTCACAAACCAAGGACAATCAGCGACCTGGGGTCTGTGGCAGTAGGCACATGGTTCAGGGGACAGAGGCACAGGACAACAGAGAAGCTGGGAGGGCTACTATGCTCCAGGGGGACGGCACTCCAGGGAACTGACTCTCCAGGAGGCACTCACCGCAATCCTGGGAGCACACCAATATTCCCAGGATTCGCTGGGCCAGATCATGGACAAGTTGCAGGGTAACATAAGGCTATAGGAGGGACAGTACCTGGGGATCAGGGAGGATTTGAAGTCCATTACCACCACCCTGGTCTCGATTGAAGGGGTGCTGAAAGACATGGCCAACATTATGAGAGAGGCAGTGTCACACCAGCGGGCCCTGCCACTAGCCAGACTACTGAACAGCCCTCCACTTCTGCTGCTGCTAGTGGATAGGAGGCCCCACCACAGGACCACCAGCACTCCTCCCCTTGCAGAAGGAGAACCACCCCGCAAACATTCCCTGCAATCCAGGCAGAAGCCAGAGACTACTGCCAAGACCCTTGCCAGGAAATAAGGCTCTCCTGATCGTCACCCTTGTGTCCCACTCTGTCACCCTGTCCACCTTGAACTGCTATTGCTCCCCTTCCTATGCCCCCTTTGACAATGCACCTGTGCTACCAATAGACTGGATTCTACCCAGGACTTTCCTCCATCATGAACACAGCCCATTGCACTTCCCACTTTTCTTCAGAGTACTGCAATGAACACACTTTGAAAAAAGTATGGAGTATGTCAAATTATTTAAGCATGCATTAATTTAACAAGGTTTAAACATTGCAATTCAAATGTACAGTAATGTATACATAGGAAAAGACCTGTAGTTGGCTGCAGTGAACACACCAGGAGCAATAGGGAGGCACTAATACCTGCAAATAGAGATGCCAAAGGGTACAGTGAGTGGCCATATAAAGTAGGAAGTCACAGCCTGCCAGTGACAATGTCAAAATTAAATGGTCAATGAAATGTGAAGCTAGACTGTCTAACCTGTGTGTCATTGTAAGTATTGACATATCACTGCAGTTCTGTTGTCCTCATCCTCATCCTCTGCCTCCTCATCTTCACTGTCCCCAGGGTCCACTGCTGCCACACAGCCACCTCAAGTCTCCTCCTCCTGCAGAAAAGGTACATGGTGTCTCAAGGCAAGGTTGTGCAATATACAGCATGCCACGATGATCTGGCAGACCTTTTTGGGGGAGTAGCACAGGGATCCACCTGTTAGATGGAGGCACCGAAACCTCACCTTCAGGAGGCCAAATGTACGTTCAACGATCCTTCTTGTTCGTCCATGTGCCTTATTGTAACGTTCCTCTGCCCTTGTCCTGGCATTCCTCACAGGGGTCATTAGCCATGAGAGGTTGGGGTAACCAGAGTCACCTGCAAATATTGAGGGACAACTGATAGCCACACACTAACCCTCATGGCCCACACCATACCCATACACCAACATCCACTGGGTGGGAATCAGGTCTCATCTATTAGCCACACCCAGTGCCTCTGGAGTTGGCCCATCACATTTGGGATGCTACTATTCCTCAGGATGAAAGCATCATGCACTGACCCGGGATACTTAGCACTGATACGCTGGGCACGGAAGGCGGAGGAGGCCCAGCTGGGGATGGCCTCCCAATGAGGAAGGGGTGCCCGTCAAACCCTGACCCCCCTGATGGCTTGCATACTGGCAGTGTCCTATCCGGAGCTGGATGGGCACTTGGGGGCATCACAGCGGCCACAAGAGGGTGAGTACAGTGTCCATCATCACTACTTACGCCTGGTGGGGTGGTATCCATGTGGGGGATGTGTGCTTGTAGGTACCCCTAGGCCAGGCCTGACATTGCAGAGTAGGCTCCATGTTAGGCAGGGTTCTGATGTGAATTTCCTTCAACCTAGCTAGTAGGCATCCTCTACCTGGCAGGGCTAGGTGGGTCCCAGGTATGCTGCAGTTGGTGGTATGTGTCCCTCCCCATGCACTGGGGACTAGCATTGTTACTGGTAGTGCATTGCCTAGTGCGTAGGGCTATTCCCTGTGTGTGAGTGTGTTGTGTACTCCAATGGTGGTGTTGGTGCAGCAATTGACCAAATGTATCCTTTGTCTATCCCCGCTTTTTGTTTTGTCACCCTGTCCTGATGTTCATTAGCATCATCTGGCGGAGGAGCAGTGGCACCTGCAACGGAGGGAGCTGCATCCCATAGGATCCAGGAGGCAGAGTCCACTGACGGTGAGGGCACCAGTGGGATGGAGGGCAAGTGGAGCACCACGGCGGAGACAGGAGGATACAGTTTGGACACAGATACCTCCTCCGATGGAAGCTCCCTGGTGGTTGGCGGACACCTTTGTGACCACCCCAGCTACAGGTACAGCCACCACCCCCCATACCAGCACCGTCCTCCAGCAGCCCCTCAGCTAGTTACCTGTGCCCGCTCACCCAGGCGGGTGGACATCTCCTTCACCCCAGGTACCTCAGGCCCGCCCCAGTGAGCCCTGCTTCCGTGAGTGAGGAGGCTATTGCCCTCCTGAGATCCATCTCTGTTGGGCAGTCAACCATTGTGAATGCCATCCAGGGGCTGGCAGCCAAAATACAACAGACCAATGCATTTCTGGAGGGCATTCACACTGGCTTGGTGGCCCAACAGAGATCAATCCATGCTCTGCCCTCCTCTCTGATGACAGCCATTGTTCCTGTTTCCACCCTCCCCATCCAACTTCCTCTACCCAGTCCCATCCCCCTTAACCCCAACCTATCCCAAGCACACAGGAAGACGTGTATGCAGACAGGACAACACACATGAGTGGCACAGGCAAACTCACACAAACACCATCCAGATGCAGACATACCAACATCCACTGCCACTAACGGTATCCCCCTCCTCCTTTTCCACCTCCCTCCCAGTTGCATCTACACTCATACCTGCATGCACTGCACCATCATCCACTACGACCATCATCAACACACCTAGAAGAACACACACCTCACCTGCAGATAACCCCCCAAGAACCATGCACACGTCCCCTGTGTCCTCTCCCACTGAGTCTGTGGCCCCCCTCCCAAGGTACACAAACGCAAGCACTCAGACACCCAACAGCCATCCACCTCACAACAGCATCCCGCCCATGCACCTGCACCTGTACCCAAACACAGTAGACAGACACCTCCTACAACCACTCCCTCTTCCTCCACTCCCAAACCTTCTCCCTTTTCCAACCCCAATGTCCCTAAGAAGCTTTTCCTCTCCACCGTTGACCTCTTCCCTACCCCTCCTCCCCACCGTCCTTCATGGCTGCCCAGGGTGTGTAAAACCCAGGCAAGCACCTCAGCCACCCAGTCCACGGGCCCAGTAGTGTCCACAGCAACTCCTGGTGGGAAAGGATCCCAGGCACCAGGCAGCCACATGGCAAGGGTGCCTGCCCCAAGTGCTGCCAAGAAGGGCAAGGTCCCACCCCCAGCTGCTGAAAGGAAGGGAAAGATGCCACTCCCAGCTGCTGAAAGGAAGGGAAAGGTGCCACCCCCAGCTGCTGAAAGGAAGGGAAAGGTGCCACCCCCATCTGCTGAAAGGAAGGGAAAGATGCCACCCCCAGCTACAGTAAGGAAGGCCAATGAAGAATCCCCAGTTGCTGCCAGGAAGGGGAAGGAGCCTGCACCAGCAGGCAGAAAGGACAAGGGGCCTGGTGCTGGGACTCAGTCGGAGCCCACACCACAAACCATGGTGGTGAAGCTGTCTGATGTTGCAGGGGATGGGCTGGAGCCTCCCCCCACCAGCTCCACCAGAAACACCGCCACCATCACCAGCAGCAGCAGCAGCATCACCACTGCCACCACTGAGCAGCCATCACCGCCGGCGGACAGTGTGTAGTCCTATATCCATGGGCTGTTGTGCGGCCTGCACCTGCAAATCTTGTGGGTATGACACACAGGTTAGAGACTGTGACCTTGCACTCCCCAAGACCAGCACCACAGGGAACAATGCCCCCTCCTGAACCAGTGGAAAAGCCGTCCACTCACTCCATCCTCCCCAGGACGAAGATGCCCCCTCCAGAACCAGTGGAGATGCCATCCGCTCACCCCATCCTCCCCAGGATGAAGATCACAGGGCACAATACACCCTCCAGAACCAGTGGAGATGCCATCCACTCACCCCACCCTCTCCAGGATCAAGAGCACAGGGCATGTTGCCCCTCCAGAGCATGTGGGTAAGTCACCCACTTGAGAGACTGTGGCCTTGCACTTCCCAGGACCAAACTGAGGGTACGTTGCCCCTTCAGGGACCAGAGGATTTGTTCCATCTTCCGGCTGAGGTGCCCCCCCCCATTTCTCGTCCCCCGAGGTGCCTGACTATTTTCGAACTGATGCCCCTGCAGTGTTCTCTCCGTGTTGTTGCAGGAGACAAGTGAGGCCTTGGACTTTGTATTGTGGCCTGGTGGCCCACAAACATTGAGGAATGGGAGTATCCCTTCTTTTGTAAATATGTATGTAGTTTTGGATTTGGATGCACGCATTTCTACTATATTTATCTTATTACACTTACTTTGACCTATTGCTGTTTTCCGTGCATTATTCCTGAGGGGTACAAGGTAAATATGTTATGTTACTGCATCTGTTTGTGTGTGTGGTGTTGGGGGTGGGGTAGGGGGTGTTGCATGAGGCGTGTGTGTGTCACTCTCTTTTTCCTCCCTCCCTCACCTGTGTGCTAGGCGGCAGTACTTACCGTGGTCATCTTCGCCGGCGTTGATGTTCGTGGTGGAGCAGGATGTAGAAGATCATTGGGAAGAGATGCGCCATGTCGGCGTGATTCTTCCCAAAGTCCCCACAGGTGAGTCATTTCCCTTCTGTGCAGTGTTTCTGCCAGGTTTTTGATATCGTTGGTACCACCCCAGAAAAGGTGGCGGATTGATGTGTTATAATACAGTGGGCGGAACATCGACTTGCACCTGGCTGTAGGCGGTGTATTAAAGTGGCTGTCTGTCTGAGCTGTTTCCACCATGGGCATAATTTTGTGGTATTTACCGCCAACCTGTTAGCGGTATTACTACCGCTTTATCAACGACTGCCAGAGTTGTAATGAGGGCCTAAATCTGAAAACAGTTCTTAGACGTCACTAGCGGTGAAAGGGTTACTTGAGGTTGTGAGGGACCGGTGAAAATTGAAAATCCAGGCTGGCCGTGATGGAGGTTAGGCTAGCCACAGGACCAATGCAGGGTCTGATGAAACAGTACCTTTGGAGGAGCAATGCGGGGACGCTGAGGGGACGATGTGTTGACATTTTCACACGCAGTCAGGTTACTACATCGTCGTCGAGCTCCGCTGAGGTGAATGCAATACATTGTCATTGGGCCGCACAGAGTGTGAGTGGCGGGCAGTCCAGGCTGTGAATCCACTGTCGTTGGGCAGCCACTGCGTTGTCATCAGAGAGTGATGTGCCAATTTTTGTCCTGCACTGGAGGTGATGCATCGCTTTTTGCAGAATACAGCCGCAGAACCCACTTCTGAGGCCCAGAACCTAGAGGGGGCATCGCAAGCAATGGTGAGACTCACAGAGTGCAGAGACCAGCAGCACCAGGAGGGTTGTAGGCAGTTTGTGATATCCTTGAGACTGCAGGAGAACATGGTACAAGCTAGCAATCCTTTGTAGACCACTCTTGGAGGCAAGGCAGAATCCTTCCAGCAGGGTTAGAGAGCTGCAGGCAGCATTGCAACAAGCAGAAAAGCAGTCCTTCCCAGAGAAGGATTCCAGTTGAGTCCTTTGAGCAGCACAGTAGTTCTTTTGGCAAAGTTTAGTTCCAGGTCCAGAAGTGACTGATTTGAAGAGGTCAGACACCAAGTACTTATTCCCAAAAGTGCCTTTGAGATGAGGGAAACTTCAGAGTGGCTTTGAAGTTCACCAGTTATGTTTCAGCCCACGTACTGTCTACCAGGCTATCTATGGGGGTTATCAGTCTTTTTTGTGGAGTCAGGCCACTACCCTTTGAAGTGTAAGTGTGAGCCGCTCACTCCTTCCTGCTCAGGAAGACCCATCAGTATGCAGATGAATGCAGATGCAGTTGAGTGTTCAGTGATTGTGACTGTGTGGATGGAATGCAGAAAGGAAGCTGTCACCCAGCAGAGACAAAACGTGTATTGGAGACAGACTGCAAGGCACACAGAGGGCTAAAAGCAGACAAATGCCTACTTTCTAAAAGTGGCATTTCTAAAATAGTAATGTTAAATACGACTTTACTAGTAACAGTGATTTATCATTACCATTTCAATGATATTGAACATGACATCGCTACTGCTTTCTGATCAGGAATTACAGCTTAAAAATATATTAAGGAATTCCCCATGCTAGCCTATGAGAAGAGTAGGCCTCACAGTAGTGAAAACCGACTTTGGGAGTTTTTCAGTACCAGGACATTTAAAACTTAGATGTACATGTCCTGCCTTTTTAATACACTGCACCCTGCCCTATGGGTTACCTAGGGCCGCCTACCTTAGTGGTGTCTTGTGTGTAGGAAACAAGGGGGTTTGGGGCTTGGCAAGGCTTGCAATGGCAGCTCTGAAACATGGTTAAGGGGATACTTAAGTGAGTGGCACAAGCAGTGCTGCAGGCCCACTAGTAATATTTAGTTCACAGGCCTTGGGCACATTTAGTGCACTTTACTAGGGCTTTACAAGTAAATTAAATATTCCAAAGTGGCAGGAGCCAATGTTACCATGTTTAAGGAAGAGAGCACAAGCACCTTAGCACTAGTCGGCAGTTGTAAAGTGCACAGAACCCTAAAACCAGCTACAATAATATCAGAAAAACGGAAGAAGGCAGGCAAAAAGTTGAGGGAAGACCACTTTAAGGCTGTCAGATCTAACATAGAGCAAAACAGAATTATAGAACATAAGTGATGAAAATAGCCCCCATTTCCTATTCTGGTAGGTGTCAGAATTTTAGGAAAAGAATCCTGAGTTTACTGGAAGGTACCATGAATTAACTGAAATTAAGTAAATAATCATCACAATATGTCAAATATGTGTACCAAGGTAATCAGAAAATATCCAGATACCCTCATAACTGGTCACTCACCTCTGTCATTCAACAGCAGACTGCGACTGAACCATCGAGACAGAGTTAAGCTGGTCAAGAAGAGTCAAAACTGCAGACCATGTTATAGGATTGCTGGCGCAGATGGCCATGAGAATTGTAACACTGAGGTTCTTCCCATATTTGGAACACTAGAGCGTTGGCCCTAATCGCAGTCATCGTGTTGTAGGTATTCGATGTCATGAGTGAGAGAAATCAGAGAATGATCAGTATAGAGCGGATCTACTTATTTACACAAAAAAATCAACAACAAAAAATATTAAATTGAAAAAGTGCATGAGATATTGATGAATGCGCCCAGAAGGAGCACGACGTTATTGAATATTAGATGCCAATATTTTTGGTGGCAAGGAAAACTATTTAAGCCAACCGAGTTCAAGGTGCCAGTTCAACTACTGGAGATTATTAAGTGGGTTGTATAGACCATATGCCTTTGTGTATAGATATTATCATATGAAACAATTTATAAGAAACTACCGTAGTGAGTGTCAAACAACAACGGCAGCTTCGTTGATACTACACAGCTGCCATCTGTCTGGGATATTTCAAAAGCGTGTACAGTCACAAAGATGCTAAAATAATGTATAACGCAAGATTACATATATATATATGAAATGATGTAACTAATAAACACACAAATCTACTTAGAAGCTGAAATTGTGATGGTACATATTGTATCTGTGTATGCAACGTTTCATATGAAACAAGACTGTTAAGCGTACAGTGGGTTTTAAGAATAACACCACGATTGGACGTATAGTAAATTCTGCAAAGAATAATTGCCTCTGAGGTCTACAGAGAACAAAGTTAAGTATCTCTTGACCAAGTATCACATATTCCAATAATGAAAAGTAGTTACAGCCCAAATCGATTAAACTGAAGAGTGTACACTGTTCATGTTATAGCCTGGCTGATGAAGGGTGATACCCTGAAACCGGTCCCAGGATGCTTGTTTCTGGTCCAGGGAAGACCTGGCCTGGCAGTTCCTGCTGAACTGTTCCCATGGGGAACAGGGTCATGACTAATTTGCATATGGCTGGGTCAAAACTGGAATGGCATGGCAAGCAAAAGAAATGATGGATTACACCGAGATCTGTGACTGGAGGTGAATGTTTGATTTGCTCTGCATTCCATCCATCATCTGTTGTTTTTGCATTTGTTGCCCCAAGTGGGAAGGATATGCCCAGACGTGGGTCCTGTGCTTTCTATGCTACCAGATTCAAGCTAGCCTGGCTGATGAAGGGTGATACCTTGAAACCGGTCCCACGATGCTTGTTTCTGGTTCAGGGAAGACCAGGCCAGGTAGATTGGGCTGGAACAGGGTCAAGACTGATTTGCATATAGCTGGGTCCAAACTGGAATGGCATGGCAATCATCATCTGTTGTTTTTGCATTTATGCTCATCATAAACAACAGTTATGTAACCATAGTAGTTCACACTCATCATGTTGGACTGCTCATCAATGTCCCTTCTGCATGCGTCATTTCCCTTAGATCCGTTGGCATGTACCAAACTCATCTGAGCAAGGACTGCAAATTAAATGTAGCCTCACAAGAGTTTGTGCCTGATATGGCAATGGCAAATATCTGGACACATTGCTACATGGAATATACATGTGACAGGTATCATATGTGAGAATGGAGGATGGATCAATCACTTTTGTCACAAAGAGAGGCTTGACTCAGGTCATTACATGGTGGGCTGTGCATGACTTCATGTATAGTCCCAGAGTAGCTTGATGTGTCCCACTATGCTGCTCATTGCCTGTATATGTGTCCAATATTCTGATTAGCATGTTGCACAACAGCAATCAGCACTGCCATCTCATATGTGGGTGCATGCATGCCCTACATCTTACAGGGATCTTGGAATAGCACTGGCTAATGCTGTTCATTGTGTGAAGCTGTTAGCTTGACATCATGGACACTATAAGGACCAGCGGTATCTGAAGATGTTAAGAGTGATGGCTTTTTGTGTGACAATGTTGTACAAACATCCCTCAGTTCAAACACACATGTCAAGATCTGTGAGGATAACATGGGTCAGCAATGTTGCTACATATGACACAGAGCATGGGGTGTTACACCATGGCCCATATTTATACTTTTTGACGCAAACCAGCTCCGGCGCTGGTTTGCGTCAAAAGGTTTTCCACCGGCTAACGCCATTCCTACGTGCGATGTGGGCGCCTTATTTAACAAATTACATTAGCCTGGTATAGGGGAAAATGGGGATTGTAAGGCAAAAAATGGTGCAAGTCAGGTTTGAGGCACAAATCATGCCTCAAACCGGACTTGCGCCATGTTTTGACGCACAACCCTAATTGAAATGATGCCCCCTTGCCCAATGGCCATGCCCAAGGGACTTCTGTCCCCTGGGCATGGTCATTGGGCACCGTGGCATGTAGGAGGGCCCAAATTAGGCCCCCTATGCCACTTTAAAAAAAATAAAAAAATACTTACCTCAACTTACCTGTACTTACCTGGGATGGGTGTCCTCCAGGGGTGGACGAGGGTGGCAGGGGGTGTCCCTGGGGGCAGGGAAGGCACCTCTGGACTCCTTCCATGGTCAGAGACCATGGAAGTGTGCCCACAGGTCCCTTAACGCCTGCCCTGACCAAGGCGTTAAAAAACGGCGCACATCAGGCTGTTCGCCGTTTTTCAAGGCCCGCCCATTCCTGTGCGTCAAAATGACGCGGGAGTATAAATAAGGTGCACAGGCCTTAAAGTCATTTTTGGGCGGAACGCCTACCTTGCATGTTATTAACGCAAGGCAGTTTCCCGCAGCCAAAAAATGACACACATGGAGGAATTTTGACGTCCGTGGGCTCGGGCTTCAAAGTTTAAATATGGCGCACGGTTTGCACTGAATTTGCATCAAAACGTTTGATGCACATTCGGTGCAAACAGAGTATAAATATGCCCCCGTATGTGTGGGCAATTCAACTGCATTTTCAAGTGGGGTATGTTGACCACTGTCCTGCTAATCTAAGTGACCTATTCACGTGGTCATCACTCCTAACATGACCTGAGCTGCTATGTGCTACATGTTGCGCACAGAGCAGTAACATGTTCTGTGTACAACAAATTGCTGCCTTGCACACATGTGTAGGACCCTGTACTTCTGGCACATGTCCTTACTGTCATCACTGTGTTCGGACTCATATACCATGTCCAACATTTACATGGCCCTGGCAGCACATGTTGCCACCAGCACATAATTTTTATGGAATGTACTTCCTGGACACAACATCAACCATACTGTCCATATTCATTCATAGCATATGGTGTCTGTGTTAGCATACATGCACTTGGTACATCGCATTGCGCACAGCATACAACATCACAAGCAATATTTGCACTACACATTGCACGTGCGTGCACTCACTGGTAGCACTGGGGTCTGCATAGCTTGCTACCTTTCCAATGGTATATGGCTTGGGTACACCTGCAAGAAATAACATGAGACATAGAGCTGTGAATATTGAACAGTGAACACTGTGGGCAACTACTGAACCTTACACTTGGATTGCTACTGGACATAGAAGACTTAGGTTATGAATACTCAAATAGGGCATGTTGACATGTATGCACATGTGCTGGAACCATACATACATGTCTCAGTTACATTGTTCACATTTTGAAGATGGATAGCTAAGTGTAATGGCACTCTGCACATACATTACTCACAGAGCACACTCAGCCATGACTCCCTTTACACCTGTGTCAGTTTTATTATTACATGTACATGACTAAGCGACATACAACAGTAGTCAGACCCTTAATGGACATGGAGACGTGTCTTTTGCGACTTGTCCCTGGTAACCAGATACCCTTGCACCATGACACAAGTGTGTCGGCATTGGTGCACATCAGAATTGTGTGGCTAAGCACAAGGCACAAGGACAGTGATATGTAATTTGTCTTATTGAGGGTGCATTGCTGTCCTTGTTATGGATGCTGGTTGGCACAGACACACAACTCGCAGCCCTGCCCTTTGTTATGACTTGGTAATGGACAGTAGTCATACAACAGTAGTCAGACCCTTAATGGACATGGAGACGTGTCTTTTGCAACTTGTCCCTGGTAACCAGATACCCTTGCACCATGACACAAGTGTGTCGGCATTGGTGCACATCAGAATTGTGTGGCTAAGCACAAGGCACAAGGACAGTGATATGTCATTTGTCTTATTGAGGGTGCATTTCTGTCCTTGTTATGGATGCTGGTTGGCACAACACACAACTCGCAGCCCTGCCCTTTGTTATGACTTGGTAATGGAGGCGCTATGGCCAACAGACTTGTAATTGCAAATGCAAAACAGGAGTCAGACACATAGATGGTGCACTTACCCACAGTTCCACTTACCTTGATGCCTGGGTGGTCCAGAAGGTCCCGTTCCCAGGCGATGAGGTCAGCCCAGTGATGTTTAAATTAATGGTCCATACGCTCAACCTCAACTGTATGCATCATGTGGTACAGGACCCCCACCACAGCTTGCATGCCTCCAACTTGTATCCAAGGATTACTTGGCCCCTCATGGCCACCATATTAGGGAGGTAGTGTGTCACTAGACAGATTAATCCCCCCAACTCATCTGCACTCAGATGACGGGCCCTTCCCTTCCCTGACATGTCCCAAACTAAACCCACAGTACCCCTAACAAACAATAAAATCCCCAAACTACCCGCAACTATCCTAATGAACTTCACTACCCCAGAAGCAGACACCCATAAGTACACACTTAAATACACCACAATATGACAATAAACACAACAAAAACGACTTTAGGGACACATCGCAGACAGCACAAAAGTCTTGTAAACACAACTCCTCACAACAGCACCAGCACAACACAATCTCCCCCAAGCACAGACTAAGAGACTGTTAATGACAGAGAAAGTGAAAGTAACTTCACTGTTTCTGGTTTGCAGCAAGTGTGTTTAATTGCATCACTTACTGGGCATATGTTTCATGTTTTGAGGCAATGCATCTTTTTTTTGACACATGATGGTCATGCATGTATTTTTAATGGAAGGCCAACAAAGCTCACTGATGACATTTTGAAGCAAGTGTACAGTGCGTCATTTGTTTACTTACAGGATGGCTGAAAATGACCCAATGTGCTGGGTTTGTTTGATGCAAGGAGTGAAATGTGTGTCCTACTATATGTTAGCTGCATGGAAGGAGTCATCTGTGAAATGTGTGTCTTACTGTATGTTGGCTGCATGGAAGGAGTCATATGGATTACAATTGTGCATGTGAACAGTTGTGTTTACCACCTTCCTGTCTTCCTATGTGTACAATGTGTGTTCTGTGAGTGTACATATGTGAGGGTGAATGCATTAGAGGGATAACACTACGCAGGTAGCACATTTCCTCTGTTTGTTCCAGCACACTGTTTAGGATAGTTGCCCCATGTGTGAAACATGTTTTTGCACATGATATCCTTGCTAAATGAATACCCAGGGATATTGGTGAATTGGCCTGGAATATGGTCAGCTCACCCACCCCTATGACAGTGCATGCTAGTGACAATCTATGGCAGTAAGTGGAATGTGTTCTTCATGTGTGACTTTTTCTGCCTACTATAGTGGTGTGTTTTGGGATATCACTTCAACAATCTTTTGAGTCCTTTCATGACTCATAGCGCTTCTTCAGAGCAATCAATTTGCTTATATCAGTTTCACATGTTACCCTATGTAGGTACATTTATCTGGTACCTAAATGTTTAGAGATGGAGTTTTCCAAACACCAGGCCGTATGATGCATCTTTGTATTTGACGCTACTCAAAGTTATGGGCCACATACACCCTGGAGCCCCTGTGGGGAGGCATTGAGGATGAAATTTGTGTCACTGTTCTTTGAACCTACACTTTGTATGTACAGTTCCTTACCATGTAGGTTGGCACAGACTTAGCTTTTTGCACACAGTCTGTATGACAGGGCTGCCAGGCAACACAGCAGTGCACAGTCAATTGCAGGAATCCTACTATAACTCTAAACTCCCCTGTCCTATTATCTATTATGGACTTACAGGTTGTTTCTGTCAGCCTTGTCCCATTATCTACTAGGGACTTACAGGTTGTTTATGTCACCCTTACCCTATTATCTACTATGGACTTACAGGTAGTTTGATGCATCCCTGCTCTATTGTCTACTAGGGACTTAGACGTATTTGGATTCTACCTTGCCCTATTATTTACTAGGGACTTTGAGGTATTTTGATTCAATCTTGCCCTATTATCTACTAGGGGTCACAGCAACATATCCCCTGCACCCTATAAGATGTCTTCTAGAAGCAACATGGGGAACCAGTATATTATACTAACATGGAATGTCAGGGGCCTAGGGACCCCGAACAAACGGGCTAGAGTGCATGCTCGACTTAAGAGACTAGGAGTGCATATTGCTATTCTGCAAGAGACACATATGCTGGAGGGGGATCTACGAGACATGCGAGTGAAGTGGGGGGGCCAGCTGATTGGCACAACATATTCGACCTTCGCGAGAGGGGTGCTGATCTGGATAGCAGCGGGAGTTCCATTCCTCTTGTCAACACACAAGATAGACCAGGGAGGGAGGTACGTAGTAATGGAGGGCAGATTAGATGGTAGACAAATGGCTGTGGTCGGGGTATACGCCCCAAACAGCGGCACCATAGGCTTTCTCACCACTCTCACCCCAACGTTGCTGACCAACCCCATACCCCTTGCCATCTGGGGTGGGGATTTTAACAGTACCCCAGTGGCAGCATTAGATAGAACTAGCGCCCACCAGAGCGCATCACCTAATAGGAAGCTCGTAAGTCCCCTGCAAGAATGGGCAAATGTTATGGGCCTATATGATGTATGGCGGTTAGGCCATCCAGAGCAAAAAGAATATTCATTTTATTCGGTCCCACACAATACCCACACTAGAATTGACATAATATGGGGCACTCGCGAAATAGGGGCGCTGATAACTGAATCCGAATATTTGGCAAAGACAGTCTCGGACCATGCGCCACTGCGGGTTACCCTGAATTGGGGCAGGGCACGTCAGGTAATACCCACTTGGAGATTCCAGGCGGAAGCTCTACAGGACCAAGCATTCGCTACATCACTGGGGGAAACTATAGGCCAATATTGGGAAATAAACGCTATGTCTGCAACAACCCGGGCGATAGAATGGGATGCCCACAAAGTAGTGGCCCGCGGAGTATGTATGTCCACTACGTGGGGAGTGAGACGCTCCTTACAGGCGGAAATTAGCAAACTTGAGAAGGAGCTGCGGTATGTGGAAAAAGCGGTAGCACGGGGGGAAATTACCAGTATTGCCCTGAAAGAAAAGCGCTTAAAATATAATGAGGCAGATAGCAGGCTCCGCTGCCACGACTATAAATATTACTTAACCAGGTTGCAAACGGAAGGAGATAGATCAAGCAGAATGCTAGCGTGGCTACTACGTGAGGATAGACAGCAGGCCCCGATAGGGGCCATCCGGGCGGGCGCGCAAGAAATGGCTACTACACAAGCAGAAATAAACGAGGTGTTTAGGAATTATTACTCTAACCTATACACTAAACGTACTGCGTGCACGGCTACACAACTAGAGGCCTTTCTGGCGGACTCCTTCCTACCCCAGCTACCACAACCAGATAGAGATGGAATTGAAACCCCTATAACAATAGCAGAAATAGAACTAGCCCTTGCACAGCTACCCAGGAACAAAGCGCCTGGCACTGACGGTCTCCCTTCGGAGTATTATAAAGCCTATTTACCCAGTTTGAAATCTCATCTGCTAGGAGTGTTCCAAGAGGCGTGGACTACAGAAAGCTTGCCCACATCTCAAAGGGAGGCTCTGATAGTAGTACTCCCTAAACAGGGTCGAGACCACACAGATGTGAAATCTTATAGACCACTATCGCTGCTGAACACAGACTGCAAAATATTAGGCAAAATATTGGCCAACAGGTTGGCCCCCCTCATGCACTTACTGATACATGCAGATCAGAGTGGCTTCATTCCCAAACGTAACACCTTCCTGAATATTCGAAGATTGCTGGGCATAATAGGAGACACCCCCAAGAATGCACAGGAGGAAATGGTGCTCTCATTAGACATAGAAAAGGCCTTTGATACGCTCGAGTGGGACTTTCTGTTGGCCACGATGGCCCGTATGGGAATAGGCCCTAACTATATCCGCTGGGTTCGGACATTGTACTCTAGCCCGAACGCGAGGGTGAAATCAGGCGGGGTGATTTCTGATAGTTTCCCGATCTCTAGGGGGACACGGCAGGGATGCCCCTTATCCCCGCTACTGTTTGCCATAGCAATGGAACCATTAGCGGCAAAAGTTCGCCTCATGGAGCATGAATGGGGAATTATTAGGAACGGGGTACATCACACGATTTCACTATATGCAGATGATGCGTTGATATATATCAGGAACGGCTGTGCAGTTATCCCATCTGTAATATCTTTACTGGCTGAATTCGGAGGCCTATCTGGCCTTGTGGTAAACTGGGAGAAGTCGTGTGTCTTTCCCCTGGTAAAAAGGGCTCCTAATAATCATGATCCCCCAGAGACAGGACATCTTAAGTGGTGCCCTACAACATTCAAATACTTAGGGATAAACATATATCATGCCACGGAAGACTTAAGAGATGGGAACCTGGGGAAGGCGCTAACATCTATAAAAGGCTCCCTACAATTCTGGAACAAGCTCCCTCTCTCGCCACCCGGCAAGGTGGCGATTGCTAATATGTTGATTCTACCTAGGCTTTTATATTACTTTGCGGCCCTACCGATAATTATTCCCAAAAGATTCTTCAGCAATCTAAACACAGCATTGCTGCAGCTCATTTGGGGAGGTAGCAGAGCGCGAGTGGCGCTACCCACACTACAATGTCCGCTGGACAATGGTGGCCTAGGTACCCCGAATTTTGAAAAATACTATGCAGCCGCACAACTTCAATGGGTCCAATATTGGATCCACAGACCAGAGCAAGCGGAACCTATGAGCCTAGAGCCTCGGCGGAACGGGACCCCCCTTTTAAATTGGCTGTCGACGAAGCCCCCCAAAGTGGCACTGGTCAACCCACTGCTTGCAGCTGCGTACGCGTGCTGGGCTAGATACGTGCAAAAAAGAGCGGATAAGCTCCCATACTCTCCACACGTACCGCTGAATTACCTGTTAGTGGGGAACGCAGCCAGAATGCAAGCTGCAAAGCAGTGGAACGAAGCAGGAATACTGACCGTAGGGGATTGCTACGAAGACGGTAAACTAATGACGTTCAAGGCCCTTCAGGCCCTCACGGAGATAAATCCGGGACAGTTCCTGACATATCATGCCATATGTCACGAAATCAGGAAAATTTGGGGAATGGGCACCTCGGAACCAGAGATCTCCCCTGTGCTTCACCAGCTTCTACAACACAGCGATCAAACTAAAACAATATCCAATCTATACAGAATCCTCAACAAGACCCCTGTTACACAGACAGGGAAAACATGGGATAGATGGAACGCAGTACTCCCCACCCCGATCCCACTGGAAGACTGGCCTAAGGCCCTATCCCACATCAGAGGTGTGTCAAGGAATCCCAGATTTAGATATACCCAATTCAATTACACGCATCAAACATATCTTTCCCCAGCCAGAATAAAGCGCATGTTCCCTGATGCAGCATCAATGTGCCCCAGATGCAGATTGCCGTCAGCATCCTTTTTCCACATGGTATGGGATTGCCCGAATATACAAACGGCCTGGGCGGAGGTGGTAGAGGAGGTATCTGGGCTTACGGGACTGGCACTGGTAGCAGACCCCGGGTCCTGCCTGTTGGGACTTAGGAAGAGACCCAAAAAACAAAGACATTTACATAAATTTATAGACCTGGCCTTTTTAATGTATAAAAGGTTAATAGCAATGCATTGGAAAGCCTCTATGGCTCCCGATCTGAAATCCTGGCACTCTCTAATAACACGCTGGGCGCGTACTGAATATCAGGTACTAAAAAGAATGGTGCGTGAAGGGCGGCAACACACAGGTTGCTCTACATGGGAGGATATGGTAACAAAGCTGGAGGCCAAAAACGATGAAAAGCCTCCTTAAATTGGGGCGCGCGTATTCGCAACAACCACAGCATAAATTCACCTGCACCCCTCATCACGGGAACAGAATTCATAAGACACCCAGACAACACAGTGCACATGCATCACACCCGCCCATCTCTCTAGCAATAAATGCCCACTAAGACTATGTCACCACAGTGGTGGCGCGGCGCGGGGAGCAGAAAACCAGGGGAGCCACTCGCATACACTAACCTAGTTGATGCCCCTTCCCTCAGACACTCAGGGAACCCATGCACGTAAAGCAAGGTCCACACTGGTCTCCAACGAATGCCTATATAAAATAAACAGTGAAGGATAAATCTAGGGAGGGTGCAGCCAGGAATGATATTGCAAGACCAGAAGCGTTCCGTGAAGCGCATAGAGGGGTTGTGTGTATTTGTTTCAAGACTTAGATAATTAATCATCGTTTTGGTTTATCCTGTGGTTGCAAACTGAACAATTTGTATCATATTTCGAAATATAAAACCAATAAATATATTTAAAAAAAAAAATTATCTACTAGGGACTTACAGGAGTCTGTCGCTGGGAATTGTGCTTGTGCCAATGTTGCTTATGCCTTTTATTCTAAGTAGTGGTCCTAGGTCTGGTTAGCAGCCACATGGTACAGTCAGGGTCATTCAGCACCCTTTCCTCTGAATCAAATTTTGTACTATGTGCAAATTGAATGATTTTCTCATAGTGTGGTTGGACAGTTAATTTGGCTAAACACTGGTTGCGATGCAATGTGTTACGTACATAGATACCTTTTATAGGTACACTCTTTCTTGTTCTCACGCTCTTCCAACATTGTGCGAGTCACTTATGCATGTACCACACACTTGACTGGTTTTTGTAACCTCAGCAATGATGATGCCATAGATATTACATTTTGTGCTTGTTCCTCTTCTTCCACATACTCATCGTCCAGCTCTTCCTGCTCATCATTGTCATTGGGCTATGGGGGATTATGGCCTGCACATGTTCTGCAATGTGCTGCACAGTAGTATAGGTTTCATTGCTATTGGTGGGGAGTAGGGTGAATCTTCCTAAAACCTACCCTGACCCCGGAAGTGATACTGGTGTACTCTAGGAGTCCTGCACAAGGTAGCTGGTCCTGTTTAAGCCACAATTTGACTCTGCTGGGCTGCCATGAGGGTGTGTTTGTGAGGAGTAGTGACCCACAGCTGCAGACTATGGGCCTCATTCTGACCCTGGCGGACGGCAGAGGCCGTCCGCCAGGGTACCGCCGCTGAATGACCGCACCGCGGTCAAAAGACCGCGGCGGCCATTCAGACATTTCCTCTGGGCCGGCGGGCGCTCTCCAAAAGAGCGCCCGCCGGCCCAGAGGAAATGCCCCTGCAACGAGGACGCCGGCTCAGAATTGAGCCGGCGTAGTTGCAGGGGTGCGACGGGTGCAGTTGCACCCGTCGCGTATTTCAGTGTCTGCTTAGCAGACACTCAAATACTTTTCGGGGCCCTCTTACGGGGGCCCCTGCCATGCCCATGCCATTGGCATGGGCACGGCAGGGGCCCCCAGGGGCCCCGCGGCACCCCCTACCGCCATCCTGTTCCTGGCGGGCGAACCGCCAGGAACAGGATGGCGGTAGGGGGTGTCAGAATCCCCCATGGCGGCGCAGCAAGCTGCGTCGCCATGGGGGATTCTAAGGGCAGCGGTAAACCGGCAGGAGTCCGCCGGTTTGCCTCTTCTGACCGCGGCCGAACCGCCGCGGTCAGAATGCCCTGCGGGGCACCGCCGGCCTGTCGGCGGGGCTCCCGCCGACCCTGGCCCCGGCGGTCTTAGACCGCCGGGGTCAGAATGACCCCCTATATCCTTTGTCAGATGCACAGTGAGTAGGCGTGCTTTGGGGGAATGGACTTTGCAGCTAATGGTCCTACATACATATACAAGTCATTCTGTGTCCTAATGTACTCAAACATATGTTCAGTAGCATGAGACATGCAATGATATTGATTTGCATACATGTAAGATCTTATTTGATTTAATCCTATAGGGATATATATATGGAACGCATGGCTACCCGAAGTTTACCCATGCTATGAAAATGAGCACTACCACCCCACCCGACAAGTGATTCGAAAAGTGGGTCAGAGCCAAGTTTTGAGACATTTCCTAAAAATGGTTTTATTAGACTCCATTCTCAATCCGTGCAGCAGGAGTTCCACAGTTTAGAGGAGTTATTGACAAAAGATCTTCCTCCCCATCTAGCTCTCTGAATCTGAGGGACCATCAACAAACCAGAACTGATAGACCCAAGAGTTCTGCTGGAAGTGTATTTAGTTTAAAGATCCCTAAATAACTTTGTCCCTTTCTGATTGACCACTATATGAGTGATACACAGCAACTTAAATTTAACTCTTTCCTCCACTGGGAGCCAAGGTGGAGAGGTCAAGGCCCCTTTCATTGAGGCCCGCATAGGTAACTTAAAAATGAACCTGGCAGCAACATTCTGAACAACCTGTAGTCTCTTGAGAACTGATTTAGGTGATCCCAGATACAAGGAGTTCCCGTAGTCTAGATGAGATAGTACTAAGGCCTGGATCACTATTTTGCTGGATGTGAAAGGGAATATGTCCAAGATCTTCGCAGCATCCTTAGTTTGGCAAAACATGTGGCAGTCAAGTTTGTTTCACCTGTAATTCCATTGACAAAGAACTGTCTAACCAAATTCCTAAGCTTTTTAAAGAATTTGAGGGTGAGGTCCCTAGGCTTCTTGGCCAGTCTAGTGCATCCCTGAGACTGCCAAGGAAGGCATTGTTCTCGACCATGAGCAGCTCCATTTTGTCTCAATTTAATTCCAGGGAGCAACTTGCCATCCATAAGGCAACCTTCTCCAACCAGAGTCCAAGCTGATGTTGAGTACTATTTTTGGTGGAAAGAGAGACCACCAACTGCGTGTCATTGGCATAAGAAATAATGGCTATTCCAAATTCCTTCACCAAAATGGCCAAATGCTGCAAGTAGATGTTAAAAAGCATTGGGCTTAAGGTGGATCTCTGCAGCACTCCATATTTGAGGGGGGAAACTTTGGAAAAGCATGGGGGGGTCCCCGATCTGAAAGGATCTGTATTTAATAAAAGAGGCCAAGTCATAGAAGATGATGACTGATTTGTCGGACACTGTGCTGCTGATGCAGATTTATTGTCCATTGTGATACACTTACTATTTGTCATACATGTGAGTGCAAAAGATGTAGAGGTGATTTCTCAGCAGTGTTATGAATCTTTCACCAATTGACGTGACACATGTCTCACACAGATCAACTGCTGCAGTTCCTTACAACTATTTACAGAGCTTGGCATACAGTGTTGGCCTGATGCATCATTTAGTGATTCCTATCTATCTGTTTTACTTTTGGAACAGCTCAGTGGCGGATATGAGTGTTTTTAGAAAAAGATGTTTGTTTGGTAGGTAATGTAAACATTACACATCACACTTTTCAGACCTTAGTACATTGTGTCTGGTACTTAGAGGATGACAACAGTGTTCACACTATATTGATGACTCTTGGAGCCTACTCATTGTTTCATGGAAGTTATTTATTTAGGAAATGTGACTGTGACAAACACTCCAAGACATATATTGTATGTCTTAGTCCATTAACATGTTTTGCAGCCATGCCTTACTCCACATGTTTTCAGGAAAAGAAATGCTGCACAATGTAGTCATGTCACTGTGCATCGGCAGCGGTATTCTGTATGTCTGTATGATTTAGGATCTCATCCTCTTCCTGGTAAGCATCCTGCCCCTGACCCCAGGAGACATTGGTTTTTACACAGATATTGTGCAATGTGGAACATGGCAGGATCATCTTGCAGACCATTGGTGTGGAATACAGCAGTCGCCCACCTGATCCATCAAGGCAGCGAAAGCGGGCTTTTAGCACGCCAAAGGTCCTCTCCACGATGTTCCTGGTCTGAACATGTGCCTGGTTGTAGGCTCTCTCAGTGTCTGTTTGTGGGTTTGAAAATGGTGTCATCACCCATGGCTAGATGCCATAACCTTGGTCAGCTTAAAAGTTAAAGGATAGAAAAGTGTCATTGCTTTGGATTACTGCATTTGCAGATATCCTGGCCAGGTGTGCCATGTGTATTGGTATTGTCATGTACTCCTCCCAATTATGAACATATGATCTGTCAATCATGCCATTGTAGTACCATTTCCAAGGGCCTGCTCACTCACTGTATGTGATGTCAAATGAGAAGACCCATTACACAATTTAACTTCTTGATTGACCTACTTGTGCAGCAGGTTTGGCTGGTGACTGGTTCCCATCACTCTAGTACATTCAATCAATCAGTGTTTTTGTAGAGCACACTGCCCACCTGTAACGGCCTCAAGGCGCTTGGGGGGGTGGTGCTACTGCTCGAATAGCCAGGTTTTGAGGTACTTCCTGAAATTCATCAGGTCTTCGGTCTGTCGTAGGGGCAAAAGAAGGGTGTTCCAGGTCTTGGCGGCGAAGTGGGAGAAGGATCTGCCTCGGGTAGTCGCTCTTCGGATGTGGGGGATGGTGGCGAGAGCGAGGTCAGCTGAGCAGAGTTGGCGGGACGGGGTGTAGAAGGTGAGTCGTCTGTTGAGGTAGGCTAGACCGGTGTTGTGGAGTGCCTTGTGAGCGTGGGTGAGGAACTTGAACGGGGAGCCAGTGTAGGTCTCCCAGATGGGGAGTGGTGTGGCTGTGGTGGGGGGCATCGAGGATCAAGCGTGCGGAGGCATTTTGTATGCGTTGCAGTCGTTTGAGAAGTTTGGCTGGGGCTCCTACGTAGAGGGCGTTTCCGTAGTCAAGAGTGCTGCTGACGAGGGCTTGGGTGACTGTTCTTCTTGTATCTGTGGGGATCCATCTGTAGATCTTGCGGAGCATGCGGAGGGTGATGAGACGGCACTGACTTGCTTGGTCATGGAGAGTGTTGAGTCGAGGATGACGCCCAGGTTGCGTGCGTGGTTGGTGGGTGTCGGGGCTGCTCCCAGAGCGGTCGGCCACCAGGAGTCGTCCCAGGCTGAGGGGTTGGCGCCGAGGATGAGGACCTCGTCTTATCTGAGTTCAACTTCAGTTTGCTGTTCCTCATCCATTTGGCGATGGCCTTCATTCCTTCATGGAGGTTGGATTTGGCGGTGAGGGGGTCCTTGGTGAGGGAGAGGATCAGTTGGGTGTCGTCAGCATAGGAGATGATGTTGAGGTTGTGTAGCCTGGCGACGTGGGCGAGCGGGGCCATGTAGATGTTGAATAGCGCACGGATGAGGGACGATCATTGGGGGACGCCACAGATGATCTTGGAGGCTTCGGATCGGAAATGGGGGAGGTGGACTCTCTGGGTTCTGCCGGAGAGGAAAGAGGTGGTCCACTCCAGAGGTTTGTCCCGGATCCCTGAGTTGTTGAAGCATGTGCGTAGGATGCAGTGGCAGACGGTGTCAAAGGCAGCCGTGAGGTCCAGGAGGATGAGGGCTGCGGTTTTGCCGTTGTCAAGCAGGGCCCTGATGTCATCGGTGGCAGCGATGAGGGCGGTTTCGGTACTGTGGTTGCTGCGGAACCCTGACTGAGATGGGTCCAGGATGTTGTTTTCTTTGAGGTAGTGGGTCAGTTGCCTGTTGACGATCTTTTCGATTACCTTGGCCGGGAATGGGAGCAGGGAGATGGGATGGAAATTCTTGAGGTCTCTCGGGTCCGCCATTGGTTTCATGAGTAGGGGTTTGATCTCAGCCTGCTTCCAGCTCTCGGGGTAGGTCGCGGTCTCGAAGGAAATGTTGATGACTTTGCGGAGGTGGGGTGTGATGGTGGCGCTTGCTTTGTTAAAGCTGTGGTGCGGGCATGGGTCTAACGGAGATCCAGAGTGGATAGTGCTCATGGTTTTGATTGTGTCGTCTTTGTTCACGTTGGCCCAGATGAGCAGGGGGTCACAGTTGAAGGTGTGTGGAGAGTCTGAGGAGAAGGCGGTTGGCGGGGTGGTCTGGCTGTTGAAGCTGTCATGGATGTCTGTGATCTTGTGGTGGAAGAAGGCGGTGAGGGAGTTGCACATGTCTTGTGAAGGTGGGATGTCGTTTGTGCTGGAGCTGGAGACTTCCTTCACGATGTTGAAGAGCTCCTTGCTGTTGTGTGCGTTGTTGTCCAGGAGGTCTTTGAAGGAGGTTTTCTTGGCAGATCTGATAAGGTGATGGTGATTGCGGATGGTATTCTTGAAAGCAGCATGGTTGTCCGGTGTCTGTTCGTGGAGCCACTTTCTCTCCAGTTTCCGGCAGGTTTGCTTGGAGGCTCGAAGGTCCGAGGTGAATCAGCTGGCTCTCTTGTTGGCACCTCTGTTGGAAGGTTTATTGAGCGGGGAGAGAGTGTTGGCCCAGTCGTCGATCCAGCACCAGAGGTTGCAGTCTGCGAGGTCGGGATTGGTGGGTTTGGTGGGTGGTTTGCGGGGGAGGCGGGTGTAAAGCTGGTCTTGGCTGACTTTGCTCCAGTTGCGGCGGGGGATCTGTTGGGTGCGGTGGTGGGTTTCTGGAAGGTGAAGTGGATGCAGCGGTGGTCGGTCCATGGGAGTTCAGTGGTGTGGCTGAAGGTGACGTTGGGGCTAGCTGAGAAGACGGGGTCCAGCGTGTGGCTGGTGGAGTGTGTTGGAGTAGTGATTGGTTGTCTGAGTCTGAGGGTGGTGAAGCTGTCGATTAGGGTGGTGGAGTTGGGGTTGTTGTTATTCTCCAGGTGAAAGTTCAAGTCGGCGAGGAGGATGTAGTCAGCGGAGGCTAGGGCGTGCCTGCTGACGAGGTCGGCGATGGAGTCGCAGAACTGAGGCCGTGGTCTGGGGGGGTCTGTAGATGAGAGTTCCTATGAGGATGGTGTTGGAGTTTGTGTATCTGGAAGTACAGGTTTGTGTTGCCACTACACGTATGGTGAAACAGAATGGGGCTGTGTTTTTTTTTTGTAGGTCCAGGCTAGGTTGTTGATGACATGCCAGACATAGCTGACACAGACATATATATAAGTCCATGCTCCTCCCCCAATGTTGGTGGTGCTCTACATTACATTTGACCATGCCTTTGATTGTCCTACATTGTCCATGACAGTTGACATGATGATATCCACACTGTGTGCCCTCACATATCCCATTTGAGTGACATGATGTGACAACTGCCATTTCCAATTCCATGGTTGGATGTCACAGTGATGTAATATTATGTACATGTATGATGGAGTTGTGCCCAATTTGTGCACACAACACATGTATCCTGCAGATCTGTTTGTGGTCTTCTGGAGCTTAGCAATGCAACCTCCTGCACTTTAGTACATCTCTTAAAAGGAGAACCAGAACACATTACTTGGGGCCTCCTGCAAATTTGGGGTCCATGCAACTAGGCATGCACACATGCATGAGGGGTTGTAGGTGTTCCACTAAGCTTTCAGGATACAATTTGTGAATCCTGGAGCACCTTCCAGCCAAAGCCGATGCCTCAAAGGCATGGTGAGTGATGTCTGTGTGTAGCATTACACTTCACACATGTGAGATGTGAGTTCTGAGACATAGTATTGTACATTTGTACAGTTTAATGTCACATGCCCATGGGCCATGGTTTGTCAACTAGCACCTAAGGCCTCATTTACGAGGTCCATGGCACAGGGAGGCACAGCAAGTGCCTTGCTGTGCTGCCATGCACCACCAGGTAAGGGTAGGAAATCACCATGTCTGCATGATACAGCACCTTTCTATCCTGTCCCCCCGCACTGATGCACAAATTGCTGCCTAGAGTCAATGCAGGCAGCCTTGCAACATGGTGCCAGGATGCCTGCATTGAGAGGACAATTGTTTTTGCGCAGGAAGGAACACCTTCCTGCACAAAAAAGGCAATACAAGAGGTGTTTCCATCTTAGTATGTGTGCTGCAGAATACAGCACACATGGTAAAGTAAAGATACGAGGAGTGATAAAGCTATTTCTCCCCATTTCATCACTCTTGAGCCCCCCTCCTAAATGGCATACACTTGTGCTACATTTGCATCCTTGCAAATCTGTTGATACGTCAGATACCTCTAGCTTCATTGGTTGTTGCATGGGTATACCCCAGACAACATCCCTGGAACACCCCTTTCACACGTTGTCACAAGTTGTCCACATTGGCAAGGCTATGAAAAGCAATGCAAAGTGACTTTGCATGGCCTTGTAGATGTGGAGAGGCACACTGTGCCAGAGGAGCATCCATAATATGTTGCTCTGGTGGCCCAGAGTGACACAAGGGCCTGGTAACTGAGGCTCCTAATCCATGATATATGGGCCATGACATTGATGATATCCCATGTGTGTTGCATGTAACCTTCCCCCTTTATAGATGTTATACCTTCCTTGCATAAAGAGACGTAGATCAGATTTCCTATCTGCCATGCATGGCTATGTGCCTTTTACATCATACAGCATGTGCAATAGTAGCTTGAGATGTGTTCACCTGTATGTCAGGATGATTTGCATTTGATATGTGTACAGAAGCATGGGCCTGTATGTGTGACAGGTCTCATTGTGCAGTCCCCATCTGTGCAGACAGTTGTCTGCGTATTGTGTACCCTTTATCTATTTGTTAGTGTGTGTGTGTTAGTTACTTGCTGTTTGCTTACCTACAAGAAGGGCATTTCCATATTGCCAGTCCCAGAATCTCTGGTTGATGATGGAATGGCAGAAGATATAAGCATCAAGGACGCTGCCTGGATATCTGGCCAGCACATAAATCAACAACACATGATGGTCCACGATGGCCTGCACATTCATCGAGTGGGTGTGTTTTCTGTTGCGGTATACATGTTCTGTTGCAGCAGGAGGTACAAGTTCCATTTGGGTGCAGTCCATGGCTCTGAGCACATGGGAAAACCCAGCAATGGCATAGAAGCCCTGTTTAATTTCCTGCTGCAGTTTATGGGTGTTTGGGAAGAGGATGTGGCAGTGTGTGAGGCTGATGATTTAAACCAGTGCCTAACCATCATTTTAACCCCTGGTCTGATCACACGTTAACATTTTAATGCTAGTCTGAGTTAGTGCACCTTTTCCTAGGTCTGCATCATTTGTCGGAAGGCTGGTAAATACAGCGCTATTGGCCCAGCGTCATTTTTAAAGAGGGAATACCTACCTGGCATATCATTGTCTGTTTCTGACAAAGTCAGATCAGACGCTCAGGACTGCATACCCCAGAAAAATGGCGCTAGACAGCTCTAGCACCTCTTTGTAAATATGCCTTTAATTTAGCACCAATGCTGCATCAAAAGAAATTACTCTGTGGCAGTGCTAAATCTTTGTAAATGAGGTCCCTAGTCTCGCTCATCTCTATTTCAATTTAATTGCATTCCACGTCTGCCTCACCCTCAAGTACTTAGGCTTTCAGGGGTTCATTTAACACTTGGTTTCTTTCTGTTTAGAACCTAATATGGTTCTTCAACAATCGTCATCAAAAACTGAGGATGGTTGCAAGTATTTAAGACTGAACGCACACTACACTACTCACACATAGACCAACCACCATTGAAAAAATATTCTACACCCCAAGGATATGCTCTTCAGGAATTTTGCTCTTATTGAGAATGGAGCACACATCTGTCTCAGATATTAACTGCAAAAAATGATGTACAACTAACACACTTGATAGATAAGTGTTTATTGCTGTATTAGATTGTATTATATTGAAACTTACCTAAATACTTTTAGTCTGTTTGCCACAAGATGCATATATATGCACTAAACTGTAGAATTATTTTAGTAAATGATTCCCTTATAGACTATTTACTTCATTTTATAGTTTTACCCCTGCTCACAAGGAGTTATTGGACTGTCATCTCCCCTCTTTTACTGAACTCCCGTGAGGCTCAGACAATCAGACCCACAAAGGTAAACTGGTTATTTGTAAGGAGCCCACATGTCACCATTAGTTGCTTGGCTCAAGCAGCAAGACCTTCTAAGAAAACGCCTGCAGAGTATTTGCAACAAGTAGCCAAACAACTATGCAGTTGAGAAATAAAGGGCCATATTTATAGTTTATGATGCAAAACTGAAAAAAAGTTTAACGCCGGCTAACGCCATTTCTTTGCGAAATTTATACTTTGACGCTCAGTGGCGCAAACCAAGGGTTAGAGTCACAAACCAGATACGTACAATTTTTCCCCGTAATAGTGTCAATGAGCGGTGCAAACACAGCAAAATGTGCAAAGGAGTCCCAAAATGGATCCCAGAAGCCAGGAGAGACCCCAGGAAGACCCCAATCAACAAGGAACCAGCCAGGAGGACCCAGACAAGAACCAGGAGAGGGAAAATAAGAAAAGGACATGTTGTTTCAGTGCAGAGGAGCAGGAAATACTGGTGAAAGAGGTGACGGAACACTAGCATCAACTTTTTGTCACCTCAAAATTGCCAATTGGGAGGAGAGAGGCAATTTGGCAACATATTGTCGACAAGATAAACAGTGTGGCAGAAGTACGGAGAACAGTCACTGTGTGCAAGAAATGCTGGCATGACTGCAAGCGCAGGACCAAGGAAAAAATGGCAAGGAACAGTAAGGCAGCACTGCAGACTGGAGGTGGGAGTCCAGCACCGCAGGTGGTCCTGGATCAGATGGAGGAGAGGGTGGCAGCCGCCATCCCAGAGGAGATCGTCACAGGGATTCAAGGACAGGACAGCGCAGACGAACAGGAAACAACACAGATACAGGGTAAGTTGCATGGGGGACAAAAATGCCTAAATGTTACCTGCAAGCAGGGGGGGACATACCTACTACACAATGCATGTTAGCCCTGAAAATCAGGCAGGGTAAAGGGCAAAGGGGCACGGCACAGGTG
Organism: Pleurodeles waltl; assembly: GCF_031143425.1. Lineage (NCBI taxonomy): Eukaryota > Metazoa > Chordata > Amphibia > Caudata > Salamandridae > Pleurodeles > Pleurodeles waltl. The sequence goes on along the minus strand of NC_090447.1, from coordinate 776,416,949 downwards.
CATGGACTGGGCAGGGGAAACCAGGGGCACAGCACAACACAAAACCAACAACCTTTGCATGGGGGTACTTTGCCATGCCAAGGATGTTGGAAAGGCAAAGCCAGTCAAGGAGGGTAGGGTACAACGTAAAACTTGCCTGCTGTCACACGACAGCTGGTATTGTCACATGAACTAGGGCTCCGTTTCCAGTCTCAGGCCATATCCGCAAGTGGCATTTACCACTGACAACAGTTGCCACTACCACCTGTGCTGTGTGTGCTGGTCAAGTAGCAAATGGCAGTTAGGTGCCCATGGATCAAACACACGCAAAATAGAGGGTCCATGTTATCAATCCCCTGTAATTCCTAACAAAGTGTAAATCCTGTCAAATGCTCATGTCTATAGGCGCAATAAACATCAGGTATTGTTACTTACATTATGAAGTACACATCAGTAATGTCATACCAATACTGCACATTATAGGGTCCACCCTGTGCCTGTGTTAAAATAGCTGCAATGCCACCTTGCAACATCCCAACTGTCATACTGCTAAGACAACAGCATTGAAGGGGAGGACTTATATGTCTAGCAAGTTAAACACACCCACACAGTCATAAGAGGAAATGGAACACTGCCAGGCCCATCAGTGCAATCCAATGTAGCACACATTCCCCAACAGTAACATGACACACTACCAATGCTGACCCCTGTACCGTGCCATGCCAATGCTATACATAGTATGTGCTTGGTCTCAGCATCATATAGGTGTATGTGAAATATCAGAGACTGGGTCAGTCTCATATTGTCAAGTGTAGTACAAGTGGCATCAGAACACCCACAGCCATTTCAAGGCCTCACCATGCTAATGGAAGTAGACGGAGGGTTGAGTAGGACATGAAGGTGGCAACATACAATTTGGACAGAACCTACACCTAGAGGATGTGACGCAGACAATTCCCCAAACTGCCCACTCTACATGTGACATGCAGGTGGGGCATAGGCCTATGAGAATGCTAATATTAATGACAGAAGCAATGAACAGGAACCAAGATTACAATGTCTCACTAATATGAAGTCAGTAACGTCACATTACAACCGCCACAACACAGACACACTAATTGTACAATATTTCATTGCAGAGGATGATGGCTCTCCTGTGGATATGCCTGTCCTGGACTTCCCTGATGACATGGATGACGAGCTAACAAACATTAGCCAGCAGACCTTCCAAGATGTCCTTGGAGCCCTCCAGACCCCACCTTCAGTCTCAAGGAGGAGTACAGATGTAGCAGCCATCACAGAGGACCCACCCACCACCCCAATAGGACGACCTGCCAGCTCCAACCCATCTGAGGACTCTGAGGGCAATGGTCCTGCCTTTGAGAGGACAGTAGGGGGAGTAGAGCGGGAGTTGGCCAAGGAGGTGCGGGTGGGGAAGCAAAATATGGCATCCAGCCTTGAGGGGATGCACATGTGCATGATGTCATCTGCAGAACAGGCAGCAGCCACACAAGCGCTACCATCCCTCCTGCAAGGACTACAACAATGTGTGAGGGATTTCACCACAGCAGTTAGGGAGTTGCCACAACACCTGGCATCCCAAACCTTTCACTGTGTGCACAAATGCAATCATGACCCCCTCAGGGCCAATCTGGCTGCCTACCACAGTGATGTACCTGCTATACTCAAGAACCAGCATCTCCTCCTTGCTGCAGTAATGCCCTTACTAGCCCCACAGTTGGCAGCTACTGGGAATTCTGACTCCACGTCTTCCAACACTGAAGTTTGCGTTGCCCCTTCAAACCCACCACCACCAAGGGCAGAGGAGGTGACACACACATCAGAAGAAGAAGACGTGGAACAGATCATCTTCACCAGTAGGTGTACCCGGTAGCACAAGTTCCTGCCACATGGGCACTGATTTCCTGGGTCCTGTGCTTGTTAACATGCCAGTCTTGCTACAGTTGGTAACATGCAGCTCACTGTTTACCTTACCACTATGAACTGCAATTGTCTCTCATTACCTCATTGGCAATTCATGTTCCTCTGCACTGAATGACACTTCACTCCAGCATGTCCAATGACATGTCCCTCCCATCGCACTTGTGTTGCATCACAATAGAAGGCATCACACCAATGGATTTACAATCCTGGACTATGTAAATATTGCACTACAGCACTTTAAAATAAATAGCACTTACACAACCACTTTGTCTCTATGTAATGTGACACATCAACTGTGTAGGAGATTTGTGATGTATGAAACATGTCAATGGCCATAGAATGTCAATACAACAGTGTAGAAAGAATGTGGGCTGATAACTATGCACTGGGGTCTGGATTTCATCATCATCTGTGCTTCCTTAGGCTTATTTCTGAAGTGAAATGAGAACAAACAGTATAATGCTGTGTAGAACAGAAAAAGTCTGCTCCAAAGTATGTATAAGGTGAAACTCAATGTGGCCAACATTCCCTTCAAGACAATCCTTATGTATGTGACATCTGACTATAAACTTTAATCACACACACATACACCATACAGCAGGAGTGGATGTGTGCGAGTGCATGGACAATTATGTAACCTGGGAGTACAATGTAAGAAATGATAGGTGTGAGTTATGTATACATAACTTCATAAGATCATAACATCACTCAGCTTATCAGGGTTCACATGAACATCAGGCTGCAGACAGACGTCCCACAGTGGCCAAGATTCCAATTCAGGACTCAAACGATGACAGATTTAAAAACACACCAACCTTTGCAACACATTGGGAAACATAGTAACCTTGAGTGGTGGGTGCAATGGATGGCAGATGCATAGAGAAGTAGCTTTGTTGTAGCTGCCAATGTGATAGCTCATTTGGAATAGGAAATAACCATGTCAATAATGGGTTTCTGATGCAGGATGGAACACAAATGCAAATGCTAAATTGACACTGTATACCCATGCCAAGGCCATGAACCCCAAGCATATGACACATACTGTAACTGAGTACCTAAAACTTTATTTTGCAGTAATGAAGGAAACTTAAAGTAGGGGAAAAACCTTAATTAACCTAACCTATCCTAACTATACATTACCCACAACTGGCCCTAACTACCCTAAGCTAAACTTACTTACCATATTTAACTAAACACTCTAGACATCAACCCCCCACCCCACCCCCTTATATGATGGGACACATGTAGGACAACATATACTAACCTAAACACATACTAACTTATCCTAAACAAATATATCTTTTTTTGTATTTTTTGTATTTTTTTATTTTTTTAAATACACATAAACCCCAACATCATCCCCCAACCACCCACCCACAAAAAAACATGTACTGATATAACACCCTCCACCCCCCAACCCACTTATACTAACTAAACCAACAGCCTACTCTAACCTAACACTAAGCCCCCTAAACCCATTAAAGAAAAGAACGAGGAAAGAGGAGGAAGGGGAGGGAATCATGGGTGAGGATCCATAATTTACAAATTGGCCCTCCGCAGGAACTTTTTGATACCCCGCAGTCTTTTGCTATTGCAGGACACCTTCTGCTGCAGCCTGTCCATCCTGCGCAACATTTGTTGCATGTCATGTTTCAGTGTCTGTAGGTCCTGATTGTCTATCGCAGCAGCTGGGGTTGTCTGGGTACCACTTGTAGATGCCATTGCTGGTGCCGGTGCTGTGGTTGGAGGGGGAGGTGCAGGAGGTGCTGCTTGTGGGCCTGGAGCAGATGAAGTCAAGGGACCTGCTACAGTGGCTGTCATCCTTGCGGCCACTGTGGTCTGAGCTGTGGTGGTGGTGGCTGTTGTGGGCAATGCTGGCCCCCCTTGGGCAAATGCCCTCCATACCCCTGTGGCTCTCTCATGGCGATATCGACGTGCCATATTGCAGAACCCAACCTCTACATCTAGTATGTGGCGGTAATGCACTGCTCGCCTCTGGAATTCCCCTATCTCCTGGGCATTCATGTTGGCAGCTGTAAAAATAGAGAAAGGCAAACATTAGTGACATCATTGTGTGATACATCTACAGATGATATTCTAACACTTCATCAAAAATAGCACATACAGTCCAAGTCACAATACAGATGATAGAATGTCCCTGAGGAATGACATGCCAACGCAGCCTAACCATCAACTATCTAACAGCATATCAATGCACAACAAGGTGTGTTGTATGTAAATAAATGATCTGTGCATCTTTGTACTGCTATTAGTCACAAAACACATGCTGCAAGTACTCCACATGTGCCAGGCCAACTAATAATTATCTTCTGGATGACAATCAAGGCCCACAAGACCTGTGATTTGTAAGTGGAACTGGCTGTACGGTATGCAGTTGGTAATCATGAGGGGGCATTGTAGTTTGGAACACATGAATGTTTGAATTACATGTCTGTCTTCTACACTGGGATCATCAAACCTAGGTACACATATTTTCAAGCCAAAACCCTGTGCCGGAGGGAGAGGTGGGTGAACATGCAACACATACTTTAAACATCAAGGACAGCCAGGAAGCTTTGGACAGCTGTCCATGGGTTTAGTCAGTCCACCACAGGTAAGGAGGGCTGCCAACTAGGATTGACTCAAACATTGGACAATAAAATCAACACAAATTTTCTATATGTGGACAATTGTCAACATCATCACATCTCACTGACACCTTTCCAAAATCAAGAACATCGATGCAAGCACCCATATGGCCTTGACCTACATGCACTCCTATGACATTTCACTCAAGTGCCACGTAAATGGAGTACAACATGTGGAGCTAGGTGCTGCCGGAAAGTCAACCATACAGTCCTACATGTTCATTACTTAACAGAGATGCTCAAGCCTGTGGGTAAAACTTCTGCATCACTGGACAGTGTGAATCAGGGTATGACTTGCTGACTAAATCATGACACTGGACACCTCCAAATGAATCATTGGCATACATGTAGCAACAAATCACCCTGTTCACCTGCCCATGCCTATATCGCAGTACTCGACTCCCAATATATGACTCTCCACCACAGAATGTCCAACTCGAACATGGAACAAAATGTCAACCTCCAGTCAAATCACATAGCAGATCACGTGCCAGCACATCATACCTTGCATTGAGTGCAACACAGAGGAGTCAATCACACAACAGCTGCAAACACAACACAGGACAAACATATTAGCACTTACTGGACACGGCTGGGTACGCAAATCGAGCCACTTCCCCAATTGTATATGGGGCGGGTTCACTTGTAAAACATGGAAGGGTGATATGTGCTCAATGTCTGCTCACTGTACAAAACTTGGATCACCAAATTACTGTGTGTGACATTGTATATGATCGAGCAGCACATCAGGCATATAGACACACCAACAGACATAGGACATCATTACAACATTGGCAGTAAATCCCGCTTACCGCTGTGCAGAAGACCGCCAACACACCGCTGCGGTGGCGGAATTCAGCTACAGCTATGACGACCCACAGTCCGGAATCTGCCAAAATCCAGACACCCACACAAGTCCACCACACCAAAGGTCAGTGATAAACTGGCGATACCAAAACCTCCACTGTCATGGCAACAGGAATACGCCCACACTATCACGACCCACGAATCCACGCGGTGGTCTTTCAACCACAGTAAACCACTGGCGGTACACACCACTGCGCTCAAAATACACAGACACTTACAAAACACAACCACATTGGACAATTTGAAATACACACACCTGATACACATACACACACCACAGACACACACCCAATCCTATATAAAAAACACACACCCACATCACCCACAAACATTTACTACCGAAAATTGAGAAAAAAGCCCAGAGAGAGACACCACCAGAAACAACACGAACATTCACAGGCACACAACACCATCACACACACCATCCATGTACCTCAGACAACACACACAAACACATCCCCTCACATTTCACAACTGACACCACCTCACACATCACCCACACCACATCATGGCACCTCAACGACACCCCAGGTTTTCTGAGGAGGAGCTCAGGGTCGTGGTGGAGGAAATCGTCCGGGTAGAGCCACAGCTATTCAGGTCACATGTGCAGCACACCTCAATTGCTAGGAAGATGGAGCTATGGTGCAGAATTGTCGACAAGGTCAACGCAGTGGGACAGCATCCAAGAACACAGGATGACATCAGGAAGAGGTGGAACGACCTACGGGGGAAGGTGCGTTCCGTGGTCTCAAGACACCAGATTGCAGTACAGAGGACTGGCGGTGGACCCCCACCTCCTCCCCCACAACTAACAAGATGGGAGGAGCAAAACTTGGCTATACTGCATCCTGAGGGCCTCGCAGGAGTAGCAGGAGGAATGGACTCTGGTAAGTCAACTCTGAACTATTACATGCCCCACCCTACCTGCATGCCAATACATACCCTACCCACACCCATCACTCCAACACCTCACAAATGTCCCACTATCACAACCCACCCATCCCAACACCAAGCCCTGCATGCAACACCAAAGCATGGACACCCATCATCAAAGCATGTCCACTACAGAGACCCACACAGACGCCAAACCAATGATCACACAAGGTCCTAGACAAGAATGCAAGAAATGGAGTACAGGGTCACCCACCCATTGCACACAATGGCACACACAGATGCAATAATCATGCCTTTACACCGTTGCAGGACCGCTACCCAACGTCACCGGACAGGAGGTTCCAGACATGTCCACTCACCCCACAGAAGAGGCCCACAGTGATGACAACAGCTCTGGCCAACTGGATCAAGATGACCAGCCCGGCCCATCTGGGACCTCGGGACAGTCGGTTCCCTTGACACTGGCACAAGCCACCACAGAGCCTCCCCCCTCAGGAAACACCAGCACAGCACCCACCCAGCGGGCCCATCCCTCTGTTCCCAGGACACGTCAAGCAGCAGTGTGTCCACCACTACAGGGAACCCAGGCAAATCCACCACCCCAAGAAAATCAGGGACCTGGGGGAAGTGGCAGTGGGCACACGGTTCAGGGGACAGAGGCACAGGAAAACAGGGGAACTGGGAGGACTGTTGTGCGACAGGGGGAGGACAGGCCCAGGGAACATACTCTCCATGAGGCCCTCTCCAACATCATGGGAGCATACCATCATTCCCAGGAGACAATGGCATTGGTACTGGCCAAGTTTCAGGAGACCCAGCGGCTGCAGGAGGAACAGAATCTGGGGATCAGGGAGGAACTTAAGTCCATCAACACCACCCTGGTCACCATTGTAGGGGTGCTGAAGGACTTTGTGAACACCAGGATGGACACTTTGGCACAACAAGGGGCCCCTGACATTAGCCTGGATGATGAACAGCCCACCACCTCCACTGGCACTAGTGGACAGGAGGCACTGCCACAGGACCACGACACCAGCACCCCACCCCCTGCAGATGGAGAACCACCCTGCAAACGGTCCCTGAGATCCAGGACAAAGACAGAGAACAATGCCAAGCCCCCTCCAGGAAATGAGACCCACCTGAATGTCATCCTTCTGTCCCACTTTGTCACCCTGTCCATCCATCAACTGCCCTAGCTCCACTTCCTATGCCCCTTTGGACAATGCACCTGTGAAACAAATAGACTGGACTCTGCCATGTACATTCCTCCCCCATCACCCCTGACCATTTTACAACCCCCTCCACTTATTTGCACAGAAAGAAACACCCTTGAATCACAAAACAATCTGGAGTCAGTCTGTGCTTTCACAAATGTGTATTTGCAATAACTATGGAATATAGCAATGTCAATTGTATTGTCAACATACCAATGTAACACAGGTCTAGTCCATGAGGGAAGATAGCAGAGGTCACACAGTGGGACCCACATCTGTGAAATGGAAAGGCAAAGTGACAAGCCAGGGTCCATACACTGGGTGAAACTGACAGACTCATGCTAGCTCAAACAATAGTATGAGATGTGTGAGGCAGTGATATCTTCTTACTTGTGTCTCACTAGAAGTATTGCTGAATAACGTTGTTTCTGTTGTCGATATCCTCTTCTTCTGCCTCCTCTTCTTCACTGTCCACAGGCTCCACAGCTGGCACAAGACCTCCTTCTGGACCATCCTCCTGCAGAAAAGGCACCTGTCGTCTCAAAGCCAGGTTGTGCAGCATACAATAGGCCATGATGATCTGGCACACCTTCTTTGGTGAGTAGTAGAGAGAACCACCTGTCATATGGAGGCACAGGAACCTGGCCTTCAGGAGGCCGAAGGTCCTTTCAATCACTCTCCTAGTTCGCCCATGTGCCTCATTGTAGCGTTCCTCTGCCCTTGTCCTTGGATTTCTCACTGGGGTCAGTAGCCATGACAGGTTGGGGTACCCAGAGTCACCTGCAAATGTTGAGGGGCAACTGTTAGACACACACTAACCCTTAGGGACAACCCCAGACAACTATTCACAGGGTATAGGGTCCTTGTCCTGACCTATTAGCCACACACGGTGCCTCTGGAGTTGCCCATCACATAAGGGATGCTGCTATTCCTCAGAATGTAAGCGTCATGCACTGAGCCAGGAAACTTGGCATTCACATGGGAGTTGTACTGGTTGGCCAAACACATCATCTGCACATTCATAGAATGGTGGCTATTCCGGTTTCTGTACACCTGTTCACTCCTGCAGGGGGGTACCAAGGCCACATATGTCCCATCAATGGCACCTATGATGTTGGGGATATGTCCCAGGGTATACAAGTCACCTTTCACTGTGGGCAAATCCTCCACCTGAGGGAACACGATGTAGCTGCACATGTGTTTCAGCAGGGCAGACAACACTCTGGACAACACGTTTGAGAACATAGGCTGGGACATCCCTGATACAATGGCCACTGTTGTTTGAAAAGACCCACTTGCCAGGAAATGGAGTACTGACAGCACCTGCACTAGAGGGGGGATTCCTGTGGGATGGCGAATGGCTGACATCTTCCCTTTTCTTTTATAATTTTTTCTTTTTCTGGGTAGTTCCCTTTATTGCGTCTTCTCTTTTACACTCTCTTATAAATCTTGGCATACATACACACATACATACATACATCAGGTCTGGCTCCAACTGGGCACACAGTTCCAGGATTGTTGCACGATCAAGTCTGTAGGTGACTATTACGTGTCTCTCTTCCATTGTCGACAGGTCCACCAGCGGTCTGTACACCGGAGGATGCCGCCATCTCATCACCTGTCCCAGCGGACATGCCCTATGGACAAAAACAGCGAGCAGAGAGTCAGCCAACACTGAGGTATTACAAAAATTTTATTTGCACACATTTGTTAATCCGCAATGTGCCTGTCACTGTGTGTATGCAAGGCCTAGATAGGTGTGACACAGTTATTATTAATGCCATGTGGCCCCATGAAATGACGGCTGCCTGACCTGGAAGGTGGGACAAGGGGATATGAGGTAACTGCGCTGGCGTTGTACACCGTTGCGGTAGGCGGTCGAAGTCCACGGCGCAATCCTGCATTGGTTAACATTGTACCCTATGGGTCCCAGGAGCCAATGACGATGTACGCCAGTGGTGACTGTGGGCACCACCGCGTACGTGACCGCCATTTTCTGTTTGTTCACTCACTTGATACCGGACCTTTGACAGGAGAGGACCTACACTGCAAGTGCTGCTGTGACCTCAGTCTGGAAGCGGCGATGGCTCATGTATCTGGGGAAAGGGCCCCTGCCTTCACTTCGGAGGAGTTGGAGAAGTTAGTGGATGGGGTCCTCCCCCGGTACACGCTACTCTACGGTCCTCCAGACAAACAGGTGAGTACACTGTGAGCATGCTGTATGGGCAATCCCTGTTTGGAGTGGTGTGGATGGAAGATAGAGTGGGGGGGACTGCGCCCTGCATGAGCGGACCGTGAGTGTATATGCGTCAGGGCAAGGGTGGGAATGTGGGCCAATGGATGTGACGGTCTGGACGGTTAAAGATTTTCCTTTTCCCCAGTACTATTCCTGTAGCTCAGCGCCCACCAGAAGAAGGATATTTGGTGTGCAATCGCCAAAGACGTCCGGACCCTGGGGGTCCACCACAGACGGAGCACCCACTGCCGGAAAAGATGGGAGGACATTCGCCGCTGGAGCAAGAAGACGGCAGAGGCCCAGCTGGGAATGGCCTCCCAACGTGGAAGGGGTGCCCATCGCCCCATGACCCCCTGATGTACCGGATCCTGGCGGTGGCGTATCCGGAGTTGGATGGGCGCTTGAGGGCGCCACAAGGGGGTGAGTACAGTCACATCCATCTGACTCTGCACGCATTACGAGGTGTCTGGGTGGGGGAGGTGGGCAGTGGGTTACCCTAGGCCAGAGCGAGCTTTGTAGGCAAGGACCCTTTGTGAGGCAGGCTATGTGGCACCCCAACCCCACCAGTGGTAAGAGCCATCTACACCTAGTCTTCCATGTGTGCAGCAATCGGGCATAGGCCTTGAACCCCATGGCCCTGTGAACAACTAGGAACTCTAAATGCATGGTGTAGTGCAGAGTGCTGCTGTGTATGTAGTGTCCGCCAACGGTAGTGGTATTGCATGCACTGAACATGTCTTTCTTCTGTCTTTCCCCCTCCTTTTTGTGGTCTCCCTGTTCTTGTGTGCAATAGCATCATCAGGCGGAGGACAAGTGGCACCGGGGCAGGAGGGAGCTGCATCCCACTTGGCCCTGGAGGGCGAAACAACGGAGTCAGACGCCACCAGTGGGACGCAGGGCGAGGGGAGCTCCATGGCGGGGACAGAAGGTGACAGCACTGACAGCAACTCCTCCTCTGATGGGAGCTCCCTTGCAGTGGCGGGCCCCTCTGTGTTCCCCGCATCAACAGGTACAACCGCCACCCCCCACCAGCAACGCCCTCCCAGCAGCCCCTCAGTGTGTGTCCCGTGGCCCTCACCCAGGAGGGTGGGCATCTCCTTCGCCCCAGGCACCTCAGGCCCTGTCCCAGTCAGCCCTGCTGCCCTCAGTGAGGAGGCTATTGACCTCCTGATATCCCTCACTGTTGGGCAATCAACCATTCTGAATGCCATCCAGGGTGTTGAGAGGCATTTGCAACAAACAAATGCATACCTGGAGGGCATTCATTCTGGCGTGGCAGCCCAACAGAGAGCATTTCAGGGTCTGGCCTCAGCACTGATGGCAGCCATTGTCCCTGTGTCCAGCCTCCCCCCTCCAACCTCCTCCACCCAAACCCAATTTCCCTGTACCTCAGCCTATCCCAAGCACACCATCAGATCAGCATGCAAACACCTCAACACACAAGGGTGGCTCAGGCAAACATTAGCACCACACATCCCACAGGCACTCACACAAGCATCATACCCATGCAGACATACCAACATCCACTTCCTCCACTGTGCCCCACTCCTTCACGTCCTCCTCCTCCCTCCCTGTCTCATCTCCACTCACACCTCCATGCACTACATCTTCAGCCACTACCTCCATCACCAGCATGCCCATCACCACACACCGCTCACGTGCACTCTCCACCCCACTACCATTCACACATCCCCTGTGTCCTCTCCCTGTGTCTCTGTGAGCCATCCTCCCAAAGTACACAAACGCAGGCACACACCCACCCAACAGCCATCCACTTCACAACAGCCTTCAGCCCATGCACCTTCACCCAAATTCAGCAAACGTACACCTCCGACAACCGCTGCCTCTTCCTCCATTCCCAAACCCCCTCCACCTACCCGTCCCAGTGTGTCTAAAAAAGATTCCTGGCTAATATTGACCTCTTCCCTACACCTCCCCCCCGTCCTTTCCCTAGGGCCAGACTTTCCACGTCCCAACCCAGGACCTCAGCCACTGCATCACTAGCAAAGTGGTGCCAGCAACTGCAAGCTATTGGAGTGCGCCAACCAACAGGGCCGCCAGTATGCCACAGAGCGAGGGCAAGGACATTCCGCCACCTGCAAAAGTAAAAAAGTTGCCCACATCCCAGAGGGAGAAGCATAAAGCAGCTGCCACCAAGGGCTCAGGGAAAATGAAAGGGGATGGTGGCAAGACAGCTGCGCCACCATCCAAGGTGGGAAAGGGCCAGAAAATAAAGGGCAGGTCAGGAGAGGGCATGGTGGCACTGACAATTGGACCAGTGTCACACCTTCAGTCGGCACCGACGCCAACCTGTACGGAGGAGAAGACAGCCACCTGCACCACCACCTGCACCTCCACCAGCACCGCTGTCATTGAGTCAGCCACCAGCACCGCAGTCACTGAGCCCGACACCAGCACTGCAGTCATTGACCCCGCCGCCAGCACCGCAGTCACTGAGCCCGCCACCAGCACCGCCGCCACTGTGGCCGCCGCATGCACCGCCGCCACAGAGCCCGCCGCCAGCACCGATGCCACAGAGGCCACCGCAAGCACCGCCGCCACAGAGCCCGCCGCCAGCACCGAAGCCACAGAGGAGAGGCCGCCGCCAGCACCGCCGCGAATGACCCCGCTGCAAGCACCGCCAGCAGCCCCGTGACATCCTGAGCCAGTGGCACCACCGCAGACATGACTGCCATCCCCTGTGGTCAGTAATCCGAGGCTGGTGGTCAGTTCCAGGAGCCTGGTCAGCTTCCATGGTGCACGACTTTCTGTGGAGAAAGGCATCCACTACTCCAGTCCTTGGCAAGATGAAGCACTCTGGGCACAAAGCCCCCTCCAGAACCAGTGGAGAAAGGCATCCACTACGTCTGTCCTTGGCAGGATGAACACTCTGGGCACAAATCCCCCTCCAGAACCAGTGGAGAAAGGCATCCACTACCTCTGTCCTTGGCAGGATGAAGCACTCTGGGTACAAAGCCCCCTCCAGAACCAGTGGAGTATCACATCCACTACCTCTGTCCTTGGCAGGATGAAGCACTCCGGGCACCAAGCCCCCTCCAGAACCAGTGGAGTATCAAATCCACTATCTCAGTCCTTGGCAGGATGAAGCACTCTGGGCACAAAGGCCCCTCCAGAACCAGTGGAGTATCACATCCACTACCTCTGTCCTTGGCAGGATGAAGCACTCTGGGCACCATGCCCCCTCCAGAACCAGTGGAGAAAGGCATCCACTTGAGAGACTCTGGCTTTGCACTCCCCAGGATAAAGTAGTGGGCAAACCACCGACTGGAAAGACTTGCGAGACTGTGGCTTTGCACTCCTCAGGATAAAGCAGTGGGCATGGAGCCCCCTCGTGGAACAGTGGCGTTGTGCATTCATCTGGCTGAGGTGCCCCCTCTCCCCCTGAGGTGCCTGTTTCATTTCGATCTCATGCCCCTGCAGTGTTCTCTCCGTTTGGAGTCTGGTGTCATGTGTGGGCCTCGCCCATGCATTTTGGGCCCAGTGGTCCACGGACAATAATTGGTGCACTACCCAGACTTGTGTATTTGTTGTACATAACTGTATATACTGTATTTAGATTTTTGAGTACTGGATTTTTTATTGATTACAATCGTTCAAATAATTTCCTTTTGTCCTTGCTTTCTTCCAGGGGGGGTAGGGGGTGTATATGTAATGTTGCAGCATGTCTTTGTGTGTATGGTGTTGTGGGTGAGGGTGGGGGGGGGTGTTGTGTGTTGCATGCGTGTGTCACTCTCTTTTCCCTACCCCTCCCCTGTGTTGTAGGTGCAGTACTCACTGCCGTCTTTGGTGCTCCTGATAGAGGAGCAGGAAGACTATCGCAGGGAGTATCTGGAGTTCTGGCTCCATGGTGTCCTGGTTCCTTGTGGGGTGTGGTGAGGTGAGTGTTTTCCCTTCCAAGTCTGTTTCCGCCGTGTTTTTGATCGTGTTGGTTCCGCCCCAAAAAAGGTGGCGGATTGCCGTGTTCTGATAGGGTGGGTGGTACATTGTCTTACACCTGTCTGTTGGCGGTGACCGCCGCGCTGTTTGTTTGTACAGCCGTGGCGGTTGGAGTGTTAAAGTGGCTGTCTATGTTGGCGGTTTCTGTCATGGACGTAATTCCATTTTCTTTTCCGCCGGCCTGTTGGCGGTCTTACCGCCGCTTTAACACCGACCGCCAGGGTTGTAATGAGGGCCATAGTCATACAAACATGCATTGACACTGTCACTCCAGTGAGTGATAGACACACATATGCACTGGCCCTAACAATCATGTGGTGCCAAACATGATCACTCAATTTTGTGCTTAATTAATTCTAGAGGGTTCTCCATTTCATCATTAGTTATTATGAGAGACATGCAATGCCACATTCCTGGTGCATTGCAATACCAGTGACTCAGGAATTGTGGCCTGTGCATCAAGGGACAATGAGTTACTGTGTGATGCTCATGTGGGTTGAATTTTTGTTCAGGAATTATTGTGCTTTCAATGGTCCATTATATGTGTGCTAGTGTTGTATGTAGGTTACGTATGCCACATTGGCAGTGTACCCAGAGACGCATATGCCCTCTATGACAACATGATGGCAGGGATCCTGTGTGTTACTTGATGACAATGTTACGCTAAACATGGATTGGCCATTTATCTGATTCAAAACAACAAAAAGATGTTTGCTGACAGTGTCTAATTTGATCATCCGTGACAGAATGCATGGGCACAGGTGTAGTCATTGCACCCGAAATGTGTTACTCTGGGTCCTGTGTACCTATATCAGGTATTGTAAATCACATTTTTCCACATTCATTAACTTAGGATTGCCAAATTGGGTAATCTGTGGTAATACAACCGAACTGACACTGTGCGCTAATTAAAACATGGGTTAGCAAATGTCCTACTTCTGCAATCTTGATGAGGTAGGTCTCTATTTGAAAGCACCTTGGGAATGGCAGCACTCACAGGAATGCTGGCTGTAGGAAGCTGGCTCTGTATATACTATTTCAAAGTTAGAAATAGTGTGCACAGAGTCCAAGAGTTCCCATTAGAAGTAAGATAGTGGCAAACATAGATAATACTAATGCTCTATTTTGTGGTAGTGTGGTCGAGCAGTAGGCTTATCAGAGGGTAGTGTTAAGCATTTGTTGTACACACACAGGCAATAAATGAGGAACACACACTCAAAGACTTACTCAAGGCCAATAGGTTTTTATATTGAAAAAAATATTTTCTTAGTTTATTTTAAGAACCACAGGTTCATGATTTACATTAAACACTTTAAATGTAAGGTACTTCACTTAGATACTTTAGGAACTTTGAATGAACACAATATCATGTACAGTCTTTGTAAAAATGGCAAAAAGCGATTTCAAAAGTGGACACAGTGCAAAAATCAACAGTTCCTGGGGAGGTAAGTAAAGGTTAGTTTTGAAGGTAAGTAAAACACTTACAAGTCTCAAAGTTGGGGCATAGCCATCCCACCGTTGGGGGTTCAGGTCAACCCCAAAGTTACCACACCAACAGCTCAGGGCCGGTCAGGTGCAGAGGTCAAAGAGGTGCCCAAAACACATAGGCTTCTATGGAGAACAGGGGTGCCCCGGTTCCAGTCTGCCAGCAGGTAAGTACTTGTGTCCTCAAGGGGCAGACCTGAGGGGTTTTGTAGGGCACCGGGGGGGGGGGGGAAAGCAGGCACAGAAAGCACACCATCAGCGGCACAGGGGTGGCTGGGTGCAGTGTGCAAACAGGCGTCGGGTTTTAGATTGAAAACAATGGAGGGACCAGGGGGCCACTTCAACGCTGCAGGCAGGCACAGGGGGGCTCCTCGGGGTAGCCACCACCTGGGCTAGGCAGAGGGTCGCCTGGGGGTCGCTTCTGCACTGGAGTTCGGTTCCTTCAGGTCCTGGGGGCTGCGGGTGCAGTGTTAGTTCCAGGCATCGGGTCCTTTGTTACAGGCAGTCACGGTCAGGGGGAGCCTTTGGATTCTCTCTGCAGGCGTCGCTGTGGGGGCCCAGGGGGGTCGTCTCTGGTTACTCACGGGCTCGCAGTCGCCAGGAGTCCTCCGTGGGGTGTTTGTTTTCTGCATGTCGAGCAGGGGGCGTCGGGTGCAGATTGGGAAGTCTCACGCTTCCGGCGGGAAACGTGAAGTCTTTAAAGATGTTTCTTTGTTGCAAGGAAGTTGCAGGTTTTTGAACAGGGCCGCTGTTCACTGGAGTTTCTTGGTCCTTGGGTGCAGGGCAGTCCTCTGAGGCTTCAGAAGTCTCTGGTCCCTGTTGGATGCGTCACTGTTGCAGTTTTCTTCGAAGTTGGGAGACAGGCCGGTAGGGCTGGGGCCAAGGCAGTTGTCATCTCCGTCTTCTCTGCAGGGCTTCAGGTCATCAGTCCTTCTTCTTGTTAAGGTTGCAGGAATCTAGATTCCTAGATTCTGGGCTGCCCCTAAATACTGAATTTTGGGGTGTATTTAGATCAGGGAGGGCAGTAGCCAATGGCTACTGTCCTTGAGGGTGGCTACACCCTCTTTGTGCCTCCTCCCTGTAGGGAGGGGGGCACATCCCTTATCCTTTTGGGGGAATCCTCCAAACTCAAGATGGAGGATTTCTCAAGGCAGGGGTAACCTCAGCTCAGGACACCTTAGGGGCTGTCCTGACTGGTGGGTGACTCCTCCTTGTTTTTCTCATTATCTCCTCCAGCCTTGTCGCCAGAAGTGGGGGCAGTGGCCGGAGGGGCGGGCATCTCCACTAGCTGGGATGCCCTAGGGCGCTGTAACAAAAGGGGTGAACCTATGAGGCTTGCTGCCAGGTGTTACAGTTCCTGCAGGGGGAGGTGAGAAGCACCTCCACCCAGTACAGGCTTTATTCCTGGCCACAGAGTGACAAAGGCACTCTCCCCATGAGGCCAGCAACAAGTCTGGTGTGTGGCAGGCTGGCAGAAACTGGTCAGCCTGCCCTGGAGGTCGGGTATGTTTTCAGGGGGCATCTCTGAGATGCCCTCTGGATGTATTTTAGAATACATTGTACACTGGCATCAGTGTGCATTTATTGTGCTGAGAAGTTTGATACCAAACTTCCCAGTTTTCAGTGTAGCCATTATGGAACTGTGGAGTTCGTGTTTGACAAACTCCCAGACCATATACTCTTATGGCCACCCTGCCCTTATAATTTCTATGGTTTTGCTTAGACACTGTAGGGGCATAGTGCACATGCACATATGCCCTCACCTGTGGTATAGTGCACCCTGCCTTAGGGCTGTAAGGCCTGCTAGAAGGGTGACTTGCTTATGCCACAGGCAGTGTGAGGTTGGCATGGCACTCTGAGGGAAGTGCCATGTCGACTTAGTCATTTTCTCCCCACCAGCACACACAAGCTGAGAGGCAGTGTGCATGTGCTGAGTGAGGGGTACCTAGGGTAGCATAAGACATGCTTCAGCCCTTAGAGACCTTCCCTGGCATCAGGGCCTTTGGTACCAGGGGTACCAGTTACAAGGGACTTACCTGAGTGCCAGTGTTCTGCCAATTGTGGAGACAAAGGTACAGTTTAGGGAAAGAACACTGGTGCTGGGGCCTGGTTAGCAGGGTCCCAGCACACTTTCAAATCATAACTTAGCATCAGCAAAGGCAAAATGTCTGGGGGTAACCATGCCAAGGAGGCATTTCCTTATACTGGCCTGATGATTTTAGCATACCACCATGTCTGTGATAGACTTCATATTGAGAAGTTAATAGTTGTACATATGCTGCACTATATGAGCAGGGGTGTAACAAACGTAAAATAACAAACTATTTTGTCACTTAAAATGTATAATGGAAGCAGTCAGTGGTCCCTTGCACAACATCATGTAAATAAATAGTTTGTGACCATGCATTCACAAAGAGCAGGGATCCCATGATGACCCATTCACTTTAGAAAATTGTTTGGCTATAAAGTGACACAGATGCTAACTGCACCAGCTCTGTACCAGCAATTGTGCCCAAGGCAAAAAAATTGTTGGGCCATGCTACTCAATAATAGGATTTCAACGCCTACTCCGAAAAGCCAAGAGATGAACCTGTTTGGTGCTACTGCAATCTGGTAGCATCCAGGCACAATTAGGTTTGGCCATGTGAAAGATTTTCTGTCCAGACGCAAACAAACAGAAACAATTAACATAGGGCCAGATTTTTTTTTTTATGTGTAGCATTTGCTTCATTTGTTTACACTACAGCTATGGAAAGTTGCACAAAAAATGTTGATAGTAGCAAGTGTGCTATACTTTGGCATCCAGAAATAATGCAAATGCTGCACAAACAAAGTAGAAATATAGGCCTGAGATATTAGCAGAGGTTAGGAAGATCTTTGTACGTATGACCATGAATACTGTTCAGACATGGTTTAAAAAAAATGGGGACTACATTGGTTCCTTGTATTAGCATGTGAATTACATCCCATTCCTGGTACACTCACAGGCCCTGAATCATCAATTGGTTTGTGCCGCATTACCATCATCTATTGACACCAAAGTGGCACTAATTTACAAGCTAAAGTTGTCTTTGGTAAGTTTGTGCAGCTTTCGCGTCAACAAATGACGGTAATGCGTTGCAAAAATTGTATAAATCAGGGCCACTGTTTGTTCAACTTGCATTCCACATGTCCACAAACATTGCATGCAGCATTTCACAAAATGTGCTACTGTCACTCCAAAGCATTGTACTGTACACAATAGTCTAATTTGTACTCACCAACAGGGCCACCAATCACCACACCTGGGTGGTCCAGCAGGTCCTGCTCTCGGGCCACCAGGTCAGCCCGGCGATGTTTCAATTGGTGGTCGTTGTGCTGGCTGTTGAAGAGTCTTCTTAGGTGGAACAGCACCTTTGCCCACCTGAGCCTACTTGCCTCCGTGTGATACCCCTGTATCACCCGCCCTCAGCCTCCAACATCACGGGGAGGAAGTGGCACACCAGCCATGCAAAAGCCCTCAGCTCCTCCTCACCCATTCTCCCCAGATGTGGCCTTCCCAACATCTCAAAAACAATTAGGATGGGAAAGGGTAAAGAGGGAAAAACAGGGAAAGGAGGTATGGAAAGGAAACTTAAATAACCCACAGACAGCCCAACAATACCCCAACTAACAATACCCACAAGCACACTCCCAACAGTAAAAAGACAAATCTAATCAAAATAAATGACAAAAACACACTTACACTGATTAACACAGACACTTACAAAAAACAGAATACAATATCAATAGCACACAGGAGACAAGAGCACAATATTCACAGAGACAATTCATTACACAGCCACACAGTCTAGAATAATCACAGACTGCAAAGTGAAAGTACACCCGCTGTACTATTTCTGTAAACAGGATATCCCATTACATCACTTCCTGTCACAATTCCGGGGCATTTTTTTATTTTGCTGAAATTTTATGAAACTTATGGGGGTTTGCATCAATATATTTTTTGACGCATTTGCATGAAAATTCCTCTGCATTCAAGGATCAAGACAATTTTAATGGATAACCGATTTCATGGGGTGCAGTGTTGGAATTAACGCTAGGGACCAATCGATGTATTATGGGTGTGAGCTTAATTTCTTTACGCATATGCGTTATATTTTGATGCATATGCGTTTATTTTGACGTTTTTGCGTCACAAAATCTGTCTTTAACTGTGTTTGTTTTGTTTTTCATTTTTTAACATGCATGCAGCCTATAACTATACAAAGATAGGATGGTATGACCTGCAGTGTGTGGTCTAGTGTTTGGGCACATGTGGCAGACCACACTACTGTGGACCATAATACTCATGTTGTTGTGCCGGATTAGCTCTCTTAACTGACGCAACAGCAACACAAACTTTTGGAATAAAATTGGTATTTGCTAGTTTGAGCAGGTGTAGCATCAATAGATAATAGCAAGGCTACGCAACTAAACAAATAGACTCATGGCCTGTGTGTTTATGTCAGTGAATTGGCTATTTAAATTGTTGTTGTGCCTCTGTGTGAATGTCACAAGAAGGTTTTTGCGTAATGTGCATGTATGAATTTGTTATAATTGTGTATAACCATCAGATGCCATTCATTGAGGTACATCAGTCATGATATGTGTTTGTTATATCTGTTGCATCTTATGCTGTGTGTACTTCCTTGACTTTGGGGACAAAACATTTCCCATGATGAACTATACATAGGATAGATAGAGGACGGTTGATAATGGCTATGTCAGATATGTAATCCATCACATTTAATGAAATGTTGAATACCACCTCGTGGTCACTTGTGTGTATACTGCCCATGAGTCAGGCATTTTAACATGCTTGGTAGGTACAGTGTTTGTGACACACAGTCTCAAATCCAATTCTAAAATTGTTATGTACACCACAGTTTGAGTCACGTTTTTCCTGTGGCTGTCGAGGACCAGCAGACCATGCTGCATGTGTTCACATATTTCCAGTGGTTCATTGCACAAAGATGTCCATCTCAAGTTTGTGGCCATGTGTACCCTGTGTCAGTATTGACCTCCATGTTTTCACAGTTACTTGCAGGTCCATTCATGAGTTTCTGGAGCCAATCCCTGAATTAACAGAGTACCCTTAAAAGCAGAATTGACCTAAAGCCAAAGATCAACTAACAACACACATGGGGCTAGTCCAGCTATGGCACTGCATAACTTTAATAAGGCTGATGACAGGGCAACCTTGGTCTGCTCAAAAACTTTATGGATCAGTAATAGGACACAGGCAGATTTCATCACCACATTTGTACACAGGATGGGCTTGAAAATTCCCGCTGCAACAGGGAACATCAGTGCCTCTGTGCTAATTAATCTCACAGCTAGTCACCACGCAAGCACCATCAAAAGGTGGCGGCAGAAGTGAATCTGTGTGTGGACCGCCAGTGCACAAACATGTTTTGTCATTACATACACATTAGTAACCCTTGTTTGTTGTGCTGGAGCCACCGTATAGAATACATGCATACAGCCATAGCACACTGTCACTGTTTGACACTAATGAATACATGCAAAACCAGACAAGGGATGGGGGCTGGATTAGGCCATTTGAATACATGTCCCAGAACAGAATAGGATAAGTAAACTGATTAAACTATACTACACATTTTAGGATTCATCGTAGACCTACCAGACACAATACCCCAGGAGGAAAGAGAGGGCATGGAAAGCAACTATGAGACAAATGTAGCCACAGGGAACCTCTATGGTTAACGCAAAGACAGGAACCAGTCAGGCTAATAGGATGCAGGCTCTGTCAGGAACAAACATGAACAAGGCAAATACACAGTGAGCAGACTCTGACTGGGAAAAGCAGGAACAACACTGTGGGAACAAAAGAAAATGTGTGCTTTATTCTGCAACGGTACACAATCCCCCAAGGGCTCTGGTACACAAACGATTTGTATGCCAATACACAACAAGGAGATTCCGAAAATGGCAGCTTCTAAGCAGTTCCAGCCAGCAGCATGGGCAGGGCATGTTCAAATGGCATGGAAGTGCTCATAGGTGTGTGCACCTTCAGTCTCCCACAAGTCCTGGAGTTGAGAATCAAGTTCAAAGGGCCAACTGTACCTCTCACATGGGAAGCAATGGACAGCTGATTACAGGTCCTACTGACTACCAGGTAATGCATTATCGGACCTGAAGTCCATGCAGACTGATGAACTATGACTATGGCATGCTATACTAAAGAGGGAAGCACACAGTAGTCAGAATGAGAGTCTGGGTGTGTGTAGATGAAGATTCTCAGGATACAGATAGTCCATTTACAGGGCCCCCTAGAGAAGGGTGGGAAGAGACTGAAAACATGGCAGTGGCATTACTTATTACCTGGGATGGACCGCGCAGGGCATGTCTTGTGAGCAATGCTTGTCATACCTGGGGCACTCGTGCTATCCATTTTCAGCTTAGACGGACTTCTTGTCACACAAGCTCCTTGCAGAGATAGCTGATGTCACACTTACTGCTGTCAAGGGTCTTGTCATACATTCCTGTTACCAATGCAATAGCACATCCACTGCCTCATGTATGAAACACTTTTTTACCTTATAATTGATGGTGTCTCAGTTGTGTGTCATTTGCTACAATGGACCATGTTGGCACCAAGGGTGTGTCTCATAGCTGTGGTCCTCTGATATTGCCCTTCAAATGTGAAATAGACAGGATATATGTCATTTACACTGTGTGTGAAGTTTGCTGTACATTCATACCCATCAAATGTGATGTGGCTTTTTCAGTATCCTAATCTGTATTTCCGCAATGCTCCATGAGGCTAAACTCTAATTATGAGTCCTAGGGATCATGTGATGCATAAATTATTACCCAGAGCATGATTGAGTGATGAAGTGAGGTGTTTAGTTACATATGATAACAAAGTGATGATGGTGACAATAGTTAGAAGAAGTTTTGTATGATGTGTTGTCTCCTACGTAATCCTGCAGCTATGTTTGGATGTTCACCCTCATTTTCACAGACAGCATCCTCCTCTTCCTCCTCTTCAGGCATTTGTGGATCTGGTTCATAGAGGGGAATTTTCCTCCTCACACAATTGTTGTGCAGGATGGCACAGGTCAAAATGATCTTGCAGACCATTTCAGGGGAATTTAGAAGGCTGCCTCCGGTGATGTCCAGGCACCTGAATCTGGACTTCAGGATGCCAAAGGTCCTCTCAACTATGGTGCGTGTCCTACGATGTGCCTTATTATAGGCACGCTCTGCTGCTGTGCTTGGGTTGGCAATTGGGATTATGATCCATGGCTGGATCCCGTAACCCTGATCAGCTGAAAGAGAAAATGAGGGTAAATATTTGGTTGTTGGTTGCACCGTGATTATCACTTTGCATGGCAGTTGTTATCTTTTGTTGTCTGTGACTCATCAGTGTTTGTGGTATTGTGTGGGATCCTAGGCTTCTGTGATGTTCTTTCTGCATTGGGTTGTTTAACTATCAAAACTGGTGTTTGGCTGATTGACATGATATCAGTGGTATATTTAGAAACGTGCAGTTCAGTGTGTATCTCCCATGCGTTATGTAATGTGAAAGAAGTGTCTGCATGCCTTCTCTGGAGGTGACATGATACTTCCACACACACAATTAATTCCACTGTGGTGGTAACACGGTTGCACTATATGGCCTGAACATCCCATCCAATTTGACATATATGATTGCAGGTGAAATGCAACAGTGAGGCCCTTTGATTAGGCTAGGTGGCAATGCACAACACATCTCCATAAGTTGGCAGCACTGAAGTGTTCACAATTGACAATGCACAATTATCCCATGTGTGACAAGTTCTATGCAAACCTATTTTTAAGCCCTCACCGAGTTGGCTCATGTGCAAACATGTATCTACACTAATGAACCTGCTCCAGGTAATCTGGCTAACTTGGTTGTGGGGGTGAAGGTTTTAGTTTCAGAAGGTCCTTCTGCCTGAACATCTGTTCTGTATATGGGGAATTGTCTCAATCCGTATGTGTAGCAGTGTGCACTTTGCATTAGTGTCACATCCACATGTTTTCATAGCACAGTCCACTTCCTTATTGCTAGCTGGCAATGTCACCCCAGGAGTGATGTGACATGCTGGTACTGCCTCAATGATTCCATGTCACCTTCATTAGAGTCAGCATCATCGTGCTATGGGTCTCATGGTGTTTGGCCTGCAGCAAAACACATTACACACCCCTTACACAGGACGTATTGGTTGGAGGGGTGTGGGATTGAGTGTTATTGATGTGGTATTGAAATATTAATCTTCCAAGTTGTACTGCCAGTTAAGGCCATGTCATTGTCACTGTGTGGTTTTAAATTGATCCTGTGTGGCTCCAGAGTAGAATCTCTTGTTATTTGTATCAGTCATTTGTCCATAGGTGTGTATCCCATTGGGTCAGGATATCAAACATGACTACCAGTGTCACAACCTCAGTGTCTTCCTGGCAACGTGTCAATGTAGTGGGGTATGTGTTGTGTGTCCTACAGGGTTGCTGTGCTGTGTGTAAATAACTAGGTTTCTGTACTTACCAATAAGTAGGTCTTGCCATATCGTCCATCCTGGAAGTGCTGATTTATAGTGCTGTGGCGGAAGATGAATGAATCATGTACACTCCCAGGATACTTTGCCTTGATGTTGGTGAACAATCCACGGTGATCCACAATGGCCTGCACATTGATGGAGTGTGTGTGCTTCCTGTTGCGGTATAGATGCTCTGTTGTAGCAGGTGGCACAATCCGTACATGTGTAAAGCCATTACTTGGATAAAAGCCCTGTTTGGGCTCCTGCTGCTTCTGCTGTGTTTTGGGGAAGCTGATGTGGTGGGGTGTGAGGGAGACGATGGCATCAAGTGCCTTGGGAAGGAAGACAGAAAATGAGGGCTGTGAGATCCATGCAACAAGGTCACCAGTGGTTTTAAAAGAGCCACTTGCCAACATGTGCAGGGCAGCTGGCAGCTTGGTCCCTGGTGGAATGATGTGGGGTGTCTGCAAGCTGGGTACCAACTGTGGCTCAATGTGGTGCAGCAGCTGCTGTATGGCTTGCCAGTTTAGTCTGTACCTTTGCATGAGGTCATGTTCTCTGAGGCCCTGAAGGGTTGTCCGGGTACTGAATATTCTCTCCTGCCTTCTGCATTGCCTTTGGGGTCCCTGTTGGTGTGGTGGTAGCTGCTGCTTTTGCTCCTGTGCTCTGCGTCTTCGTGCATGCTGGATGAATAGCACCTCCATGTTTTCCTTTTTGAGCTCTGATGTTGCTTCTGTGAGTTTTCCTTAAGTAGTGGTGTGTTTGCCCTATTTTAACGCCTGCCCTAACCTAGGCGTAAAATTTTTGCGCAAATCGGGATTTGCTCCATTTTCCAGCTCCGTCTACCAGACGTGCGCCTTTTTTGCACATTTGGATAAATATGGCGCACGGGTGTTTAAGTAATTTTTTTAGACAGGAATGCCTACCTTGCATCTCATTGACGCAAGGTGGTTTCCTGCATCCAGAAAATAGCACACACTGGGATATTTTGACGTTAGACGGGTCTAGCGTCAAAGTATAAACATGGTGTTACGTTTTGCCAAATTAGCGTCAAAAAATTACGCTAATCTGGCGCAAAGGGAGTATAAATATGGGCCAAAGTACCTAGTAAATTAGAGTGGCAATCATAATTAGGAAAATTTAACAAAATTACAAAATCAGGAGTAGGGATCAAAATTTGCAATGAAAAAAACTGTCCAATAGAAAAGCATAAGAAAAAAAGCTTTCAGTGTTATATTGGAAATGCTAAGATTTTCGTGTCCTATGTGCAATTTACCAGCAGTTGATAATTTTTCCTGATGAAAGGCTTTGCCTTTGGACTTAGAAGCTTTCTGTGTCACTGGAAATCTCTAGCGACATAAGACTGGGTGCTGTATCCAACTGGACCAGGTACTTTGAGTATGTAACATTTATTATCCCACCAAAAAACGAAGTTGAACCCAACGCAGTTGCTTCCTTTTTGGGGAGACCTGGTAGGTTGACCTGATAACCACAACTTCTGGTAGCGTTTTCTAATTTTTTATTTTGCAATTCTTTATTGTTTTTTAAAGTTGGGAAAATAATCCACACATAGGCCGTTATTACAACCCTGGTGGTAAATGCGGCTTACCGCCATGCAAAATACCGCCAACATACCGCTGCGGCTGCGGAATTCCGCTACAGGTATTACGACCCACAGCTCGGAATCCGCCATAATACAGACACCCACACAAGTCTGCCACGGCAAAGGTCAGTGATAAACTGGCGATAGCAAAACCTCCACCGTCGCGCCAACAGGAATACGCCCACAGTATCACGACCCACGAATCAACGCGGAGGTCATCCATCCGCGGTAATCCATTGGCGGTACACACCACCGCGCTCAAAATATACACACATATACAAAACACAACCACATTGGACAATTCGAAATACACACACGTGATACACATACACACACACACACCACACCCACACACCCAATCCAATATAAAGCACACACCCACATCACCCACAAACCCTTACTACCAGAAATTTGAAAGCAGGCCACAGAGAGACACTACCTAAAACAACACCAGCATCCACAGACACACAACACCATCACTTACACAACATCCTGTGGTACTGAAAATTCTGGACCCGTGTTATAAACATCGTCGTATCACAACGATTTTGGTATCAGCAGACCGAGAATGATCAGAATAGTATGCACAAGCATTGTATTCATATTCGGGTAACAAAATCACCCGAATATCAGAGTTTCCGTCTTGAACCCTCGTGTTCCATTTAAACGACAGCCATTTTATGATTGCCCTCACATAGGCCAATGTCTAATGCTGAAAACGAGTCTGAAGGACACGTACACCTTTGCTGACTCCTCTGTGACCTGGGCAAGCCGACTCCACTGCCTGAAGCCAAACCTGTTCGGCCTGTTTCTTTCCCAGTGGCCGAATGAGATTAGTATCAAGGCACAACACATCATAAACCTTTCATCACACACAAACCATGCCTAATCTTACACACACACCTGTCCCTGTTTCTTTCTTTATGACTTGCTTTACAAGGAGGAGGTGCCCGTTTATATTGGGGTTCCGTCGATATCTGATGAAAGTACTAAGCCTTGCCGGGTAATTGATTGAGGGCTGGACAAACTGGAATATGGGCTTGTCATCATAAACCTGCTATTTCTTTGTAGTGAAAATATGTGAATGGTCAACTGTAAAATAAGGAATGTTTGCCTAAAGCATAATATTTTGTATAAAAGAGAAGGTTAGCTTTGCAAGAGGAGCAGTCTCCTGAGAATATACACTGTGTTGTACTTCTAGGATACCTGTTACTGGCTGCAGCCAATAAACAAGATCTTTGACTTCACCAAGAAGACTCTGTGTTTCTGTAGTCTGAAACAGGAAGGACTCGAAGTCTTAGGGTGTGTTCCCTGGCACCGCTGGGTTCTGAAAAACCCAGTACTTCAATCCACGCACCTCAAACAACACACACCAACACATCCCCTCACATATCACAACACACACCACCTCATACATCACCCACACCACATCATGGCACCTCAACGACACCCCAGGTTCTCTGAGGAGGAGCTCAGGGTCATGGTGGAGTAAATCGTCCGGGTAGAGCCACAGCTATTCGCATCACAGGTGCAGCAGACATCCATTGCAAGGAAGATGGAGCTATGGCGCAGAATTTTCAACAGGGTCAACGCAGTGGGACAGCATCCAACAACACAGGATGACATCAGGAAGAGGTGTAACGACCTACAGGGGAAGGTGCGTTCCATGGTATCCAGACACCAGATTGCTGTACAGAGGACTGGCGATGGACCCCCACCTCCTTCCCCACAACTAACAACATCGGAGGAGCAAGTCTTTGCAATACTGCATCCTGATGGCCTCACAGGAGTAGCAGGAGGACTGGACTCTGGTAAGCCAAATCTTTACTACTTTATCCCCACCCTACCTGCATGCAATCACATACCCCACCCTTACCCACACAATCACACCCATCACCCCAACAACCCACAGATACCCCACTAACACAACCCACACATCCCAAAACCAAACCCTGCATGTAACACCAAAGCATGGACACCCATCACCAAAGCATGTCCACTACAGATACCCACACAGACCCCAAACCAACTATCACCCAAGGACCAAGCCAAGAATGCAATCATTGGCGTACAGGGTCACTCACCCATTGCACACAATGGCACACACAGATGCAATAATCATGCATTTACAGACCTACAGGACCCCTACCCAATGTCACCGGATAGGAGGTGCCAGACATATCCAGTCCTCCCACAGAAGAGACCCACAGTGATGACAGCAGCTCTGCACAACTGGATCAAGATGACTAGCCCGGCCCATCAGGGACCTCGGGACAGTCGGTTCCCCTGACACTGGCACAAGGCACCACAGAGCCTCTCTTCTCAGGAAACACCAGCACAGCACCCACCCAGCGGGCCCATCCCTCTGTCCCCAGGACACGTCAATCAGCAGTGTGTCCACCACTACAGGGAACCCAGGCAACCCCACTAACACAGGGACCTGGGGGCAGTGGCAGCGGGCACACTGTTCAGGGGGCAGAGTCACAGGACAACAGGGAAGCTGTTAGGACTGCTGTGCGACAGGGGGAGGACAGGCCTAGGGAACCCACTCGCCACACAAGGCACTCTCCAACATCATGGGAGCTTACCATCATTCCCAGGAGACCATGGCAATGGTACTGGCCAAGTTTCAGGAGACCCAGCGGCTGCAGGAGGAACACTACCTTGGGATCAGGGAGGACTTGAAGTCCATTAACAACACCCTGGTCACCATTGCAGGGGTGCTGCAAGACCTTGTCAACACCAGGAGGGACACAGTGGCACAACAAGGGGCCCCTGACACTAACCTGGACGATGAACAGCTCTCTGCCTCTGCCGGCGCTAGTGGAAAGGAGGCACAGCCACAGGAACACGACACCAGAACCCCACCCCCTGCAGATGGAGAACCACCCCGCAAACGGTCCCTGAGATCCAGGAACAAGACAGAGAACATTGCCAAGACCCCGCCAGGAAATTAGACCCCCCTGAATGTCACCCATCCGTCCCACTTTGTCGCCCTGTCCATCCTTCAACTGCCATTGCTCCACTTCCTCTGCCCCTTTGGACAATGCACCTGTGAAACAAATAGACTGGACTCTGCCATGGACATTCCTCCACCATCCCCCCAGCCCATTTTACAACCCCCTCCACTTATTTGCACAGAAATAAACACATTTCAATCACAAAACAATCTGGAGTCAGTCTGTGCTTTCACAAACGTGTAATTGCAATAACCATAGAATATAGCAATGTCAATTTACTTGTGCACATACCGATGTAACACTGCTGTAGGCCTGGAGGAAATATAGCAGAGGGCACAAAGTGAGACCCACATCTGTGAAATGGAAAGGCAAAGTGACAAGTCTGGGTCCATACACTGAGTGAAAAAGACAGACAGGCTAGCTCCTGAAATTTTATGAGATGTGGGAGGCAGTGACATCTTTTTACCTGTGTCTCACTAGAAGTATTGCATGATTATGTTGTTCCGGTTGTCGATATCCTCTTCTTCTGCCTCCTCTTCTTCACTGTCCACAGGCTCCACAGCTGCCACAAGACCACCAGCTGGCCCATCCTCCTGCAGAAAAGGCACCTGCCATCGCAAAGCCAGGCTGTGTGCAGGCCACGATTATCTGGCACACCTTCTTTGGTGAGTAGTAGAGGGAACCACCTGTCATATGGAGGCACCGGAATCTGACCTTCAGGATGCCAAAGGTTCGTTCTATCACCCTCCTAGGTCACCCATGCGCCTCATTGTAGCGTTCCTCTGCCCTTGTCCTGGGACTCCTCACTGGGGTCAGTAGCCATGACAGGTTGGGGTAACCAGAGTCACCTGCAAATATCGAGGGACAACTGTTAGACACACACTAACCCTTAGGGGCAACCCCATACCCAGACACCTATTCACACTGTATTGGGTCATTAGCCTCACCTATTAGCCACACACGGTGCCTCTGGAGTTGCCACATCACATAAGGGATGCTGATATTCCTCAGAATGTAAGCGTCATGCACTGATCCATGAAACTTGGCATTCACATGGGAGATGTACTGGTCGGCCAATCACACCATCTGCACATTCATAGAATTGTAGCTCTTCTGGTTTCTGTACACCTGTTCACTCCTGCGGGGGGTACCAAGGTCACATGTGTCCCATCAATGGCATCTATGATGTTGGGGACATGTCCCAGGGCATAGAAGTCACTTTTCACTGTGGGCAAATCCTCCACCTGAGGGAACACGATGTAGCTGCGCATGTGTTTCAGCAGGGCACACAACACTCTGGACAACACGTTAGAGAACATTGGCTGGGACATCCCTGATGCAATGGCCACTGTTGTTTGAAAGGAACCACTTGCCAGGAAATGGAGTACTGACAGGACCTGCACTAGAGGGGGTATCCCTGTGGGATGGCGGATAGCTGACATCAGGTCTGGCTCCAACTGGGCACACAGTTCCTGGATTTTTGCACGTTCAAGTCTTTATGTGACTATTATGTGTCTCTCTTCCATAGTCGACAGGTGTACCAGCGGTCTGTGCACCGGAGGATGCCGCCATCTCATCACCTGCCCCAGCAGACGTGCCCTACGGAGGAGAACAGGGAGCAGAGAGTCAGTCAACACTGAGGTATCCCAAAATGTCATTTGCACAAATTTATTAATCTGCAATGTGCCTGTAACTGTGTGTATTCCAGGCCTACATAGGTGTGACACAGTTATTATTAATGCCATGTGGCCCAGTGAAATGGCGGCTGCCTGACCTGTAAAGTGGGACAAGGGGATATGAGGTAACTGCGCTGGTGTTGTACACAGTCGCGGTGGGCGGTCGAAGACCGCAGCGCAATTCTACATTGGTTAACATTGGGCCCTATGGGTCAGAGGAGCCAATGACGATGTACTCCTGCGGTGACGGTAAGCACTGCCGCAGACGTGACCGCCATTTTCTGTCTGTTCACTCACTTGATACCTGACCTTCAACAGGAGAGGACCTACACTGCAAGTGCTGCTGTGACCTCAGTCTGGAAGTGACGATGGATCATGTGTCTGGGGAAAAGGCCCCTGCCTTCACTTCGGAGGAGTTGGAGAAACTAGTGGATGGGGTCCTCCTGTCGCACCATGACCCCCCTGATGTTCCGGATCCTGGCGATGGCCTATCCGGGGTTGGATGGGAGCTTGAGGGCATCACAGCAGCCACAAGGGGGTGAGTACACTCTTATTCAGCTGACTTTGAGTGCATTACGAGGTGTCTGGGCGGGGGAGGTGGCCAGTGGGTTCCCCTAGGCAAGGGTGATCTTGGTAGGCAAGGTCACTTGTGAGGCAGGCAATGTGGCACCCCAACCCCACTAGTGGTTAGAGCCATCTACACCTAGTCAGGCTCCTGTGACTTCCAGGTGCGCAGCAATTGGGCTTAGGCCTCATACCCCATGGTGATTAATCTAGGAACTATAAGTGCATGGCGTAGTGCAGAGGGCTGCTGACTGTCTGTTGTGTCCGCCAACAGTAGTGGTGTTGCATGCACTGAACATGTTTTTCTTCTGTCTCCCCCCCCCCCTTTGTGTGCTCTCCCTGTTCTTGTGTGCAATAGCATCATCAGGCAGAGGAGCATTGGCACCGGATCAGGAGGGAGCTGCATCCCACTTGGCCCTGGAGGGTGAAGCTACGGAGTCTGAAGGCACCAGTGGGACGGAGGGCGAGGGTAGTTCCATGGCGGGGACAGGAGCAGAGACCAGCGACAGCGACTCCTCCTCTGATGGGAGCTCCCTTGTGGTGGCGGACCCCTCTGTGCCCACTGCATCAACAGGTACAGCCACCAACCCCGCCCCAGCACCGCCCTCCCAGCAGCCCCTCAGGGTGTGTCCCATGCCTGCTCACCCAGGAGGGTGGGCATCTCCTTCGCCCCAGGCACCTCAGGCCCTGCCCCAGTCAGCCCTGCTGCCCTCAGTGAGGAGGCTATTAACCTCCTGAGATCCCTCACTTTTGGGCAGTCTACCATTCTGAATGCCATCCAGGGTGTTGAGAGGCATTTGCATCAAACAAATGCATACCTGAAGGGCATTCATTCTGGTGTGGCAGCCCAACAGAGAGCATTTCAGGCTCTGGCCTCAGCACTGATGGCAGCCATTGTCCCTGTGTCCAGCCTCCCCCCTCCAACCTCCTCCACCCAGACCCAATCCCCTGTACCTCAGCCTATCCCAAGCACAACATAAGACCAGCACGCACGCACATCAACACACAAGAGTGGCTCAGGCAAACATAAGCACCACTCATCCCACAGGCACTCACACAAGCACCATACCAATGCACACATACCAACATCCACTTCCTCCACTGTTTCCCCCTCCTCCACGTCTCCCTCCTCCCTCCCAGTCTCGTCTCCACTCACACCTGCATGCACTACATCCTCAGCTACTACCTCCATCACCAGCATGCCCATCACCACACACCACTCACATGCATTTACCACCCCCACTACCATCCACACATCCCCAGTGTCCTCTACCAGTGTGTCTGTGAGCCCTCATTCCAAAGTACACAAACGCAGGCACACACCCACCCAACAACCATCCACCTCACAACAACCTCCAGCCCATGCACCTTCACCCAAATTCAGCAGACGCACACCTCCTACAACCACTACCTCTTCCTCCACTCCCAAACCCCCTCCATCGACCCACCCCAGTGTGTCTAAAAAACGTTTCCTGGAAAACCTTGACCTCTTCCCTTCACCTTCCCCCCCCATCCTTCTCCTAGGGCCAGGCTTTCCAGGTTCCAGCCCAGCACCTCAGCCACCGCATCCCCAGGCACAGTGGTGCCAGCAACTGTGGGGTCATGGAGTGCGCCAACCATCAGGGCTGCCAGTGTGCCACGTAGCGAGGGCAAGGACATTCCGCCACCTGCCAAGGTGAAAAAGGTGCCCACATCCCGGAGGGAGAAGCCGAAACCACCAGCCACCAAGGGGTCAGCAAAAACAAAAGGGAATAGTAGCAAGACAACTGCGCCACCATCAAAGGTGGGGAAGGGGCAAAAACTGAAGGGCAGGTCAGGAGAGGGCGTGGTGGCACAGACTGAGGGACCAGTGTCACACCTTCTGTCCACGTCCACGCAAACCTGTACGGCGGCGAACACCGCCACCTGCACCGCCACCTGCACCACCTCCAGCACGTCTACAGCCGCTGCGACAGTCCCCAGCCTCTTCCCCGGTGGGCAGCCGTCCGAGGCTGCAGGAGACATCCTGCTTTCTCCCTCAGCAGGTGCTGACACATGCCCTGCTGTCACAGACCCCGCCGCCAGCACCGCCGCCACAGACCCCGCAGCCAGCACAGCTGCCACAGACCCCGCCGCCAGCACCACCACCACAGACCCCGCTGCCAGCACCGCCGCCACAGACCCCGCCGCCAGCACCGCCGCCATAGACCCCGCCACCAGCACCACTGCCACAGACCCCGCAGCCAGCACCGCTGCCACAGACCTTGCAGCCAGCACCGCCACGACGGCCCCGCAGCCAGCACTGCCACGACAGACACCGCCGCAAGCATCGCCACGACAGACACCGCCGTAAGCACCGCCAGCGGCCCCACGACGTCCTCAGACAGTGGCACCACCAGAGACATGTCTACCATCCCCAGTGGTCAGTAGTTTGAGACTGGTGGTGAGTTCCAGGACCCTGGGCAGCTTCCATGAAGCATTACTGTGATCACTGTTGTCGCCTGCAGGTGGAATGCGAAGCCGCTGCAGTGTGGGGTATGTCGCTGCCTCCATGGCGTATCATGCTACCTGTACCTCAGCAATCTCGTGGCACACACACCCAGCTGAGGGAATTGTACTGGCCACACTGCACATGGAGCACTCTGTGCACCAGGCCCCGTCCACAACCAGTGGAGAAAGGCATTCACTACCTCAGTTCTTGGCAGAATGATGCACTCTGGGCACCAGGCCCCCTCCAGAACCAGTGGAGACAGGCATCCACTACCTCAGTCCTTGGCAGGATGAAGTACTCTGGGCACAAAGCCCCCTCCAGAACCAGTGGAGAAAGGCATCCACTACCTCAGTCCTTGGCAGGATGAAGTACTCTGGACCGCAGGCCCCCTCCAGAACCAGTGGAGAAAGGCATCTACTACCTCACTCCTTGGCAGGATGAAGCACTCTGGGCACAAAGCCCCCTCCACAACCAGTGAAGAAAGGCATCCACCTCCTCAGTCCTTCGCATGATGAAGCACTCTGGGCACAAAGCCCCCTCCAGAACAAGTGGAGAAAGGATTCCACTACCTCAGTCCTTGGCAGGATGAAGCACTCTGGGCACCAGGCCCCCTCCAGAACCATGGAGAAAGGCATCCACTACCTCAGTCCTTGGCAGGATGAAGCACTGTGGGCACAAATCCCCCTCCAGAACCAGTGGAGAAAGACATCCACTTGAGAGACTGTGGCTTTGCACTCCCCATGATAAAGCAGTGGGCAACCCACCCACTGGAGAGACTTGTGAGACTGTGGCTTTGCACTCCCCAGGATAAAGCAGTGGGCAACCCACCCACTGGAGAGACTTGTGAGACTGTGGCTTTGCACTCCCCAGGATAAAGCTGTGGGCAACCCACCCACTGGAGAGACTTGAGAGACTGTGGCTTTGCACTCCCCAGGATAAAGCAGTGGGCAAACCACCCACTGGAGAGACTTGAGAGATTGTGGCTTTGCGCTCCCCAGGATACATCAATGGGCATGGAGCCCCCTCGTGCAGCAGTGGCATTGTGCGTTCATCTGGCTAAGATGCCCCCCTCCCCCTGAGGTGCCTGTTTCATTTCGATCTGATGCCCCAGCAGTGTTCTCTCTGTTTCCAGTCAGGTATCATGTGTGGGCTTTGCCCATGCATTTTGGGCCCAGTGGTCCACGGACAATGATTGGTGCACTATCCAGACTAGTGTAGTTGGCATACATAATTGCGTTTACTGGATTGTGAACTTTGATAATGAGATTTCACATGATTACATCCGTTCAAATCAATTTCTTTGTCCTTGCGTTCTTCCAGGGGATGAGGGGGGTGTATGTGTACCGTTGCTGCATGAAATTGTGTGTATGGTGTTGTGTGTGGGGCTGAGGGTGTTGCATGTTGCATGTGTGTGTCACTCTCTTTTCCCTCCCCCTGCCCTGTATTGTAGGTGCAGTACTCACCGTGGTCATCGCCACCATCGTTGGTGCTCCTGATAGAAAAGAAGGAAGACCGCAATCGGCAGTTTCTGCAATTCGGGCTTCATGGCGTCCTGGTTCCTTGTGGGGTGTGGAGAGGTGAGTGTTTTCCCTTCTGTGTACTGTTTCCGCCGTGTTTTTATTCGCATTGGTTCCGCCCCGGAAACTGTGGCGGATAGGCATCTTGTGATAGGGTGGGTGGCACATTGTACGCTGTGCTGTTTGTACCACTGTGGCGGTCGGAGTGCTAAAGTGGCTGTCTATGTTGGCAGTTTCCGCCACGGTCGTAATCCCATTTTTCTTTCCGCCGGCCTGTTTGCGGTATTGCCGCCGCTTTAACACCGACCGCCAGGGTTGTAATGATGGCCATAGTGTATTCAGAAAAGTATACATGAACAACAACAATAACAGTATTTCTAGGTAAATTACCAGACCACTGGTAGTGAAAAACAGTATTCTCCACATGGAAGGAAGTTACAGCATACACAACATTTGATGTAAGGTAAAAAGGGATCAAGGAAGTTGTATGCAGAGGATGAATGAACAGGGTGAAGGTGCAAAGGTACAGCTCCCCCTCCCTATCCCAGTGGGAAACCACCAGCCAATCCTATCACCTCAAAGACCTGATAAATAGTCCTGCCCTGCACACTGCCAACATGTAGGATCTTCCTGTATGGAAGCACCCATGTCCAATACCATTGACGGAAGATCTTGAAATGGCTAAGGGCCTGATTTAGATCTTGACAGTGTTACCACCAATCCGACCCTGTAGTGGTCCTAAGTACTCCATCAAGCTGACAGCATTCTGATCACCGTATTCAGATCTATGGTTGTACAGCCTGCGTCCACCTTGATGGAGTATACTCCATCGCATTAGCTGTAACCCACAGCTGACGCTGCAGACTCCAGTGATGGCAAGTAGCACTCAGTCAAGAATGTGGCATTGTGCTGACCCTATTTAGATAGCACAGTCATACTGGTGGTGTACCTGTGCTGGTCCTATGACAGCAGGAATCCATCATTGGACCCGTTCAGCATTGGACTGTGACTGCAGCTAGATAGAGGTTAGCAGCCCACATGTGATGCATATTGGACATTTGTGAACACCTGCAAAACACATTATAAAGTACACTCCATTTCAGACCATGATCCTTTGCCATTCCACTACTGACCACCATTCCGAGGACAACCTTGCCATTGAAAAGCCAGGTTATTTTCTGTTTCCCTATTAACCACACCTACCACCCCAGCTGCTATAGCAACTATGCATATTGACACTTCTACTTCCTGTGCCCAGAGGAACGCAACTCCCATCTTGTGCCCCTTAGTCCTGCCTACTATTGAACAACCACCACCACCTCCAGTTGTGCCAGGATCCAGTGGGATGGGTGCCACTGCCCAAAGGGCACAATGTATTGGGGTAGGCATTATTTGAGGGAATCAGTGGGCCAGGAAAGAAAGGCCACTGGTATCATTGTCATCCAGACCACCATTGACCTAGCATTGGGAGCAATACAACAGTCCCACAACATGATAGGCCTGGTCCCAACAGAAATCCAAGACCTTAACCAACCAAGTGCTGGTTTACCACATTTATGAGCTACAGAATCACAACTCCAGTTTGGGCTCCTTGACTGGGGTGATGTTTGACATTTGCATGTGTAGGACTTTTGCTGTACTATCTACCCTTGTCTGTGGTCCTTCTACATCAGGACACAATACACCTTATGCAGCCACAGGCAGGGAGGCCCAGCCATAACAAGAAACTGATTCACCCCACCCCAGGCCCTGCACCTGTGCACCCTGCAGGAGGGGACATTCATCTGGATACGCAGGAGAAGATGGCAAGACCACCACCACCTACAAGAAATGACAAACCTAGTTTCATCCAGTGTGTGTCTACCATTAACTCTGAGTACTATTACATGGGCACATTTTCCTTTTCTGAGTAGAGATGCATCTTGTATTTTGGACTCCAAACAATTTGTGCTCAACGGATATAGGCGGTCATTCTGACCGCCATGCGGTTACCGCCGAATGACCGCCCGCGGTCACAA
Organism: Pleurodeles waltl; assembly: GCF_031143425.1. Classification (NCBI taxonomy): domain Eukaryota; kingdom Metazoa; phylum Chordata; class Amphibia; order Caudata; family Salamandridae; genus Pleurodeles; species Pleurodeles waltl. Next base: position 776,380,374 of record NC_090447.1, on the reverse strand, counting down.
GACCGCGGCGGCCATTCCAACTTTCCCGCTGGGCCGGCGGGCGACCACCAAAAGGCCGCCCGCCGGCCCAGCGGGAAAGCCCCTGCAATGAGGAAGCCGGCTCCGAATGGAGCCGGCGGAGTTGCAGGGGTGCGACGGGTGCAGTGGCACCCGTCGCGATTTTCACTGTCTGCAAAGCAGACAGTGAAAATCTGTATGGGGCCCCCAGGGGCCCCACAACACCCGTTCCCGCCATCCTGGTTCTGGCGGTGAAAACCGCCAGAAACAGGCTGGCAGGAAGGGGGTCGGAATCCCCATGGCGGCGCTGCAAGCAGCGCCGCCATGGAGGATTCCCTGGGCCAGGGGAAAACCGTCGGGAAACCGCCGGTTCCCTTTTTCTGACCGCGGCTTTACCGCCGCGGTCAGAATAGGCCAGGAAGCACCCCCAGCCTGTTGACGGTGCTTCCGCTGCCCTCCGCCCTGGCTG